>NW_026067928.1:12666533-12707486 GCF_014885135.2 Alexandromys fortis
AGAGAGAGAGAGAGAGAGAGAGAGAGAGTGCTGGTTTTGGAGTTGGACAAACGGCTTTGTCCTTCTCTAAATCAAAGGGCATTGTTACAAGAAAAATTCAGAGTTTCTGTCTCATGTCAAGGGACATTTGGTATGCACAGAGAGAAAAAAGAATTTAGAAAAAAATTTACTCTTATTCATATTTATTTTTTCTCTATTATAACTTTCATTGAATATATGTCTGTATATGTCTATATAAATAATGTTTAAGTTTTCCATAATGAATTTTTTCTGCCGTAACCATTGAAGCTTCCAGGAAGAAGATGGGACCCCACAATAACAACCTCGTTGATATGTTGTCATGATGCTGATAGTGTTACTATAAGACTTGTTTTGGGGTACCAGCTGCTCAAGATGGTTTCAACTTGGTTAACTGAAATGGTCTACATTTTTACAACATTCTGGCCAGAACTCCAAATAGGAACATCAGAAAAACCCACCAAATACTCAGTGACTATTTGCAATTATACCAGAAGTAATTTTGGAACTTAACCATCATTTTACTTTCACAGGATCCCAAAGAAAGAACAGCTGGAAGTAATAATAGTGAGTATTAGAGTGAATATTTGTGAGTCATTATTCATAGGCAATTTACATTGATATAAATTCTTATATATTGATACTAACTTAAATTATATTGAATATATTCTTATTTTCATCCAGCATATTTGTATACCTAGGCAAAGTTATTTTGTCATATTTCAGGTATGCATGCTTCAGCCTCTGCTTAAAACATTTTTGTATATTGATATATTTTTAGGATCTATTTATTGTATTGCAATGTACTTTTATATCTCTGATCAAGATACTTATACATTGCTTATATTTTGAGGTCATTGTCCTCATTTGTTGCACAGTTTTTTATTGTATAATATTCTAATATGAAGTCTTAAACTTTAAGTTATATAGGCATTAAAAATAATAGATCAATAGTCATCTATGTTTGTCATACTTATAGTTAGACTAATCAGGTTCTTTAGATATATAGAGATTATATTCTGCATAGATAGGTAATCCTCAATACTTCAAAGAACTGTATAATATAACATTTAAATAATTTAGCGTTCTGTTGAAGTGAGACAAGATTGCTCCTGGAAGCACCCATCTACTCCCAAGAGAATGTTGATCACCAAAGACACTCCACTTGGAGCTGGTTTTCTTTTTGGCAAAACTGGCCTTTGGGTAAAGAACTGCCTATAACTCAACCACTGCTAAGGTACATGGCATTCTGAAATGGATAAGCAGGACTATCAAATCTTTTCAAGACAGGGTAAGATGATTTTGAAAAATTTTCTGCCTCTGAAAATGGTCTGTCAGTTACTCTAGGTCTTAGCTAATATTGGTTGCTTCAATGTTGCAAATGATATTTCCCTTCTTGGATCTCTGATGGGTTTACAGACTATAGAGTTGTAGTTACTTTTCTCTCATGAGTTGGCCAAGTTATTTATTATACAAAACTTAAACTAGTCAGGATAGGATAATTGTTGAATGCATTTGTTAGGCTCAGAACCCTCTTATATAAACAAAAGGGGGGAGGTGCTGTAGGAAGTCTTACAGCCAATAGTTACTCACCCACTGGGGCATGGCCTCTTATACTATTTATGCCTATGTAAGGCATGCACTAGTGTCTTTTCTGGCTGCGGGATTTAGTTTCTGATCTCCATTCCAGCAGAGGATTCTGATTTGTGAATCGACCCCTAAATAAATAACCGTCTATTTCTCAATTCTGATCTTGTGTGGGATTTCTTTTAAGCATCCATCTTCAACAGTTGAACTTTCTGTAATGTATTGCAGTGCAATGTCAAACTGTTTTACCCATCCATCTGTTAGTAGATATCATGTCTGTCTCCATTACATGGCTGTTGTGAATAGCTCTGCAATGCATATGGATATGCAGGTATCTCTAGGGTATGCTAATATGAATTTTAAAGAAGATACCCAGAAGTGGCATAGTTAGGGCATATGGTCTCTCTATTTTTGCTTCTCTAAGGAATCTCTCTGATTTCCATGGTGACTAGAGAAATTTACATTTTAAACAGCAGTGTATAAGTGTGCTTCTCTGTCTCATACTCATTATTTGCTCCCACCATTCTTGTAATAAGATGGAATCCTGTTCAACATTAAAAAATAATAATTTTACTCAATGAAGGTCAGATTAAGAATGCTTTATTCAATGGAGAGCAAACCACAGGTCAAAAATAATCTGACTGTGGTGTTGGTAGTGTAAAGCCAAAAGAAAAAAAATTACACTATACCAGATACAGGCAATGGGGGGAAAGTTTCAAAGGTTTTTGTTACCAGAGGCTTAAAGAATGTCCTTTGATTAAAACTATTTAATCTATGCTGTAAAAAAAAAATGGACCTCTGGGAAGTGCATATCTCATGCTTGAGCATGTTCTAACTGGGTTGATTTAGTGGCTAGGAGAGCCTAGAACAGACAAACGAAGCTAAGAATGGTCAGCTAAAATGGTGTTAGGACAAAACACAGTCATTTTGGGCATTTTATTGATAATAATATACTCAACCAACTAAGCTAAAAATAAGTTTATTTTCTGAACTATAGGTGTAGTTACACATGATGAAATATTTCCTACCATGCTTCATAGTCTAGGTTCAATATCATTCCCAAAATGAAAAAAAAAAAATGATGCCTACCTGGAAATGAAATTAAGGAAGTTGAATTTCAGAACAATAGTGGGAGAAGATATCTGTAGCATTGAATGTTCCATCTTGTCTGTTATATACCTTAGGCACACAAGGAAAAAAGAAACAACTATTAGAACTATTTATTCTACATGAAAATATATGGATTTAGCATATTGAGTTCTATAAAGTAATAACCAAATTGACTTATACATAGAAAAGTTCTCAGAATTCATGAGTAGGAGATTCCAATTAAAAAGCATCTTAAAAGCACTAAATTGAAACAAAATGTTTGATAAACCATCTGTCAATATTAACATTTGAATGGACTGGGGAATGACTGAAATTCTCAATTATGACTCTCCTGTGAGAACATATGTAAAATCTGTTACTTCAAAATCTCATGCGGACTAGGGAGATGCATGAAATATTCTCAACAATGTAACTTGTAAATTTTATGCTTACAAGCAGAAAAATTTATCATGATGAGATGCAGATCTAAATATCACAGCTTAGGGAGAAACCTTTACAAGTCACAAAGGACTGGGATATTTTCAAGCAACGTATTAATATACATATACCTCTTAGTATAACGTTCTGTCCAAATTATGTTCATGCTGTGGAGAATTTCCGTTTAACTAAATGCCGTATTCTATGTGTACTGGCATTAGCATAGACTAATTCTAAAAATATAATTTCAGGCACAAAGTCAGATATAAAGCAAGTAAGTCATGCTGAATAACTCTACTTGTAACACCAACCTCAGCAATGCCTAAAGACAATGCTGCAAGCTAGGATAGCAGGTCCCGTGTGGGAACACCAAAGACAGTGACGAGAAGGTCCAAGCGAAAGCATCTGATCATCCCACCTGAAAGACATCCTGGTGATATTATTGCCCACACTTGAGAGAGTAGCAAATCAATATTTGATTTGCAAATGAAAATACTAGTTTTCTACAAGAGAGTTAACAAAATACTCTTAACGTAGGCTCCATGTCCAGGAGGACATGGCCAACAGGAAACAAATTCAGTGGTATCTTTGGAGATTCACTGTCTCATAATGTATTGCTTCCCTGACTGGTACTTTATATAAATATTGTAGTTTCCATTGTTATTTTTAATGACATTCCTGTAGATTCAAAGATAAAACCTGTATGTCTCTGTGTCTGTCATGTGTCTCTTTTGCTTTTCATTTAACCTATTTTTTTTCCTATTCTGATTTTATTTCTTTCTGTTTTGTCTTATAATAATTTTTTATCCAACTATTAATCTTTACTATTTTCTAGCAACAGACAGAGAAGGGGCAGATTTGGATGAGAGGAGAGTTTGGGAAGAACTGGAAAAAGTCAGAGGAAGAGAAAATTGTAATTAGAATATATTTTATCAAAAAATCTATTTTCAATGAAATTAAAATAAAAGATTAAATGCAATCACAATCAAAATTCTAATGCAATTGTTCATAGAAATATAAAGAAAAGCAATGTATTATTTATACTGAGGCTCAAAAGTCCAAGGATAATGATAACAGTGCTGAAGGAGGAACACTGAACACCATTGTATTATTTTCAAATCATACTAAAAGGCCACAATGAAAGCAAAATGTCATTGGCAAACCCAGAGGAACATAGATCAAAGAAATAAAATTGTGGTTCCAGACATTGTCCCAAGCAACAACAGCCACCTTATTATTTTTTCTAATATGCTAATGATGGCCAATATCTACAGCATAAGAGCTAGGAAGAGTAGATTGGCACGTGCAGAAAAATGAAGCTATATGTTCATTATTCACTAGTATAATAAATCAACTTCAAATGGATCAAAACTTCAACACAAGACACAACACTCTGAAAGTGATAGAGGAAAAAGTGTGGAGGGGCACATTTCAAATTACAAATACAGCTAAGGACTTTGTTTTTTTGAGCAGGACACTGGTTACAGAGGATATGAGAAGAACTATCAAAAAAATGCCACCTCACTCTTGTGTTTTGTTTGTGTTCAAACAAATAAAGCTTGCCGGGCGGTGGTGGCGCACGCCTTTAATCCCAGCACTCGGGAGGCAGGGGCAGGCGGATCTTTGTGAGTTCGAGACCAGCCTGGCCTACAGAGCTAGTTCCAGGACAGGCTCCAAAGCCACAGAGAAACCCTGTCTCGAAAAACCAAAAAAAAAACAAACAAACAAACAAACAAAAAAAAACAAATAAAGCTTGCATAGAGTATGAGGGTGGAGCTAGCCACTAGTTAACCATAGAGCTCTGTTATTTTGTACAGAGAGGAGACAGGAAGTCATAAGGTTGGGAGGAGATAGGATCTTAACCTTTTTGCTGGAGGAACCCTATGGTAGGAAGTCACTGGTAGCTGCTCCACTGCTTCTCTGATCCTTTAGGATATTACCCCAATATCAGACTTTTGGTTTTTATTAATATTAATTAGATTTATGCTTCACCTTTCAAAGCTAAAATCTGTAAGAAATTAAATGTGAAAGAAATGACAAGGCAAAGTACAAAATAGGCCAGAACTTTTGCAAGATAGTCATATGAGAAATGATTAGTGTCTAGAATACACAGTGGAAAAAAAGAGAAAAAAAGTAACAAAAAGATTAAACATTAAGAAAATAGACGTCCCAATTAGAAGAGTTGTTTATATAACTGACTAGAAATGCCTTGCCACCTTTATTTTATTTTATTTACCTTTTTTTGTGTGTGTGTCAATCTTTCTCTATATAGCACTGGCTGCCCTCAACATAAAGCCAGCCACACTGAAACTCACAGAAGAGAAAGTTGGAAGTATACTCAAATGCATTGGCACAGGAGACCACTTCCTAAATATAACCCTAGTAGCACAGACACTGAGAGAAACAATTAATAATTGGGACCTCGTGAAACTAAAAAGCTTCTGTAAAGCAAAAAACACTGTCATCAAGGCTAAATGACAGCCTACAGAATGGGAAAATATCTTCACCAACCCCACATCAGACAGAGGTCTGATCTCCAAAATATACAAAAAAAAACTGAAGAAATTGGTCTTCAAAAGAACAAATTATCTGCCTGGGGGTGGCAGCACACACCATTAATCCCAGCACTTGAGAGCAGAGGCAGGCAGATCTTTGTGAGTTCAAGGCCAGCCTGGCCTACAAGAGCTAGCTCCAGGACAGGCTCCGAAGACACAGAGAAACCCTGTCTCAAAAAAAAAAAAAAATAATAATAATCCAATAAAAATGAAGTATAGACCTAAACAGAGAACTGTTGACAGAGGAATCTAAAATTGCTGAAAGACACTTAAAGAAATGATCAACATTTTTAGTCATCAGAAAAATACAAATCAAAGCAATTCATGGATTCCATCTTATACCTGTAAGAATGGCCAAGATCAAAAGCATTGATGACGACTTATGCTGGAGAGGATGTAGGGTAAAGGGAACACTCCTGCACTGCTGGTGGGAATGCAAGCTGGTACAACCCCTTTGATATCAGTGTGGCGATTTCTCAGAAAATTTAGAAACAATCTTCCTCAAGACCCAGCAATACCACTTTTGGGTATATATCTAAAGGATACTCAACCGTGCTGCTAGGACATGTGTTCAACTATGTCATAGCAGCATGTTTGTCATAGCCAGAACCTGGAAACAACCTAAATGCCCCTCAACTGAAGAATGGATAAAGAAAATGTGGTACATTTACATATCAGATAAAATAATGACATCTTCAAATATGCAGGCAAATGGATAGAGCAAGAAAACATCATTTTGAGTGAGGTAACCCAGACACAGAAAGATAGTTATTACATATACTCATTCATAAGTGGTTTTTAAACATAAAGCAAAGAAAACCAGCCTACATATCACAATTCCAGAGCACCTAGAAAACAATGAGGACCCTAAGAGAGACATACATAGAGCTAATCTAAATTGCAAGTAAAAAAGACAAGACCTCCTGAGTAAATTGGGAACATCCGGACCTTGGGAGAGGTTTGAAGGGGAGAGGAGAGGCAGGGAGGGGAGCAGAGAAAATGTATAACTTAATAAAAATCAATTTTACAAAAGAGAAGTGTGTTTTCTGGTCTTCTTATTGGAGTTCTGTTGTCCGTCCATCAGTATTGTTTCTTGTAAGCTAAAATGTTTATTTTCCTGAGTTTTCTTTTGTCTGAGAATTTTGTCATGTCAGCAAAGATGAAATTAGAATATAAAACAATCATAAACCATCTGTTACTCTATTATAAAATATATGGAAATATATCAACTAGTATAAAATACTCAAGCAGCTAAATTAAAATTCTAGAGCTGAGTCCTTGCGTCTATTGAACTTGGACGAATTCAAATTCACTTATGTATAGAGATATAGTTTATGGAAGCTCTGACCTTTAAAGATGTACTCGATAGTAAATTCCTATTTTAATTTCTCCACAGTAGTGTTTTTTAGGAAAGGAAAGGTGAAACAACATGATATTTATAAGAAACAATCAATATATGCTATTTGCTAGATAGCCATCAAGCAAAGCCTAGCAGGAAATCTCTACCATTTCTAAAAGGAGATTTGGGAATCCCATGCTCCATTTTTCAATTACTTCCATTCAGCCCTCAAATGAGCTGGATGAAAACTGCTATGTGGATAGCTAATTGAGTTGTTACAAAATCATGGAATAGGAAGCTCTGGCTTATTTTTCTCATTCAAATACTCGCTTATTGACTATCCATGCATACTAACTTTTATGAGTCAAGGAGGTTGACCACTACTCACATTAATAAAAAAGTGATCTGAGGAAAGCTAAAAGTGTATAGGAAGAGAATCCTCATGTATCTCGTTCCAACCATTACTCGGGTAAGCAGACATCAAGGACAAGAGACACTATCTCACCATGTGTACTTTTATTCCGAAAAGGAAAGTGAGAGTTTGCCAATGATTTTGCCATCATGTTCTCTTTGGTTCTAGCTATAAGCCAAACTTTAGTATTCTCATCCCACCCAGAAAGCTAATGAAATTGGTGTAACTGTATCAAGTGGGCATCTAGAAGCTTGAAAATGGAATGGTTGTTTATAGCAACTGTCATATATTTCTGAACAGTCCTTCCCACTCCCTGGTAACTGAGCAAGAGCAATCATTCCAAGAAGATTGTTAAAACTCCCTGAGAAATCTCTTCCACTTCCCCGTGTTACCTAACCTCTCTGGGGCTCTGGATTGGAACATGGTTATCCATTAATTTACAGCTAATATTAACTTATAAGTGAGTACTTACTGTGTTTGTCTATAACCATTTGGGTTTCCTCACTCATGATTTTTTTTTCTAGTTCCATCCAGGTGTTCTCAAATTTTCTGGTATCCTTGTTTTTAACAGCTGAGTAGTACTCCATTGTGTAAATGTATCACATTATCTTTACTCATGTTTCAGCTGAGGGGATTCTAGGTTATTTCCAGGTTGTAGCTATTGCAAATAAAGTGGTTTTAAACGTAGCTGAGCAGGTCTCCTTGTATGATTGAGCATCTTTTGAGTGTATACCCATGAGTGATATTTCTGGGTCTGGTGGTAAATTGATTTGCAAATTTCTGAAAAACCACCATATTTATTTCCAAAATGGATGTACATGTTTACGCTCGCACCAGCAATGGAGAATTGTTCCTTGTGCTCCACCTCCTCTCCAGCATAAGCTGTCAGTAAGAATATTGATCTTAGACATTTTGGTAAGTGTAAGATGAGATCTAAGAGCCATTTTGATTCACATTTCCATGATGTCCATGTGTGAGTTATATTTGAGACTTATCACCTGAAGATTCAGTTAAGGTCACATTTTAACATGAAGAACAGAATATATATTTGGTGGTTATTTAATCCATGTCTTAACAACTACAATAGGTAATAGTTCTCTGAATTTGACTAACCTCTGAGGAAATAAAATTGAGTCGTGCCTGATATACTAGCCAGTTATAGGCAACAGCTTCTGGTGTTACCTAAGTTATTGTATATATACAAACATTTATTCTAAATCAATGCATGGTGAATGCTAGGGAGAGTATCACAACAGAATTCAGAAGTTTTGCCAGCAATCTCTAATATTTTCTCATGTATCCTACAGTAACTCAAAACATACAGAGTCACTCTCACATATATTTCTGAAAATATTCTCCCTCTCAATGGCATCTGTATTTAATACAGGGATATTACTTTAACATATACCCAGCTTTTAGAATGAAAGAGTTTCGATGTGGAACACTCATAAAGAAACTTAACCTCACAATGTATGGTACTAAAAAAATGACATAAATAGTGAAGGACTGTGTAGGGATTTTAAAACAATTTATTGATGCTATAATTTGAGATATTTGAGAAAGTTATTCATTCTGTTTTAGGACACTGTAGATCAAGTAAAAATAAAAGAAATTTAAATTAAAACACACCTGGGCTTTGTTTCATGCATTCCTCTATTAATTTAAAATCTATTTTAGTTTTAATTAATAATTTAATTTATAAATTTTGTTCACTTTTAGGAACGTCTCCAAGTTTAAAGATTTCTGCAAAAATAAACCGACTATATTTTTTCGTGCCAACAATACCTTTCTATTGTTTTAACATATCTAAGTGGATCTCTTTATCATTTATTATTAAAATTTAAGTAACTATTTGATAAAATATACTGTAAAGTTACTGATTATAAATAAATACATTTTCAATACATAGTGATATTATTATTGCTCATATTTTTGCAGTGGTTAGTGAACATAATATTTTATTTTTTTAGACATAAATGGTGATGTGGGATGTCCTTCTGTATATGTATTGCTTCATTCTAAAAAACAGATCATGGATTCTTGTCTTTGTTTAGTGTGTTGGGCACAAGTTGTTAAGGGTAATGTGCAGGAAATAAGCTAAAGAAAGGAAATTAGATTCAAAGTTCTTGTTTTGAAAAGAAAAAAGGGGGATATAGATATGATAGGATAAGAGAGTAAATTATTGGATCTTCTCTGAAAAGATAAAAGGGAGATATAGATATGATATAGCAAAAAGGCAAATTATTGAATCTACTTTAAAAAGCAGTATGGTACAGAAGGACATCCCGCATTAGAATGGTTTTAATTTTTTTGTAGACTCTAAAATGATACATCATTTTTACTTAGCAAAGATTTATTTCATTGTGATAGCTTGAAGATGAATCAAGCTCCCCAAATCTAACACTAACCACTTGGAGTAACAAACCTCCACCCTAACTTTGGTCTGCTGACTTAATGTATCTCACTGAAAATGGAAGATAATTAATATTTAACTCTGAGCCTGAATCAAGTTGTTTTGTATCTAGTACATGTTCCAGAATAGAAGCAATTCTACATTATTTTTGGTTTTCAATGTTCAGTAAGATGTAATTATGGTTTAAAGAATATCACCATTGTGAAAAGAGTAAAATGATTTTACTTTAGTTTTCAGTCTCTTTGCTGGAACTGGGCTTAATTCCAATAATCAATAGTAAGCATTAATTTTCAGTTGTTTTCATTCTAGATCTCTATCCCATTAATATTTTATTCAATTTTATAGGCATAATCTCAGTTCCCAAAACACTGACTTTGAAGAATGTGTTTCATGCTGATATGAGTCACCATAATCAATCTCCAATTAACCAAAGTGACATATTTACTAAAGCTGTGTGTTTCCTCTTAAAAAGGAGTCCATATAGATTTAAAGGGTGAAAATGAAACAACTCAATTACAAGGTGATTGTCTTTCAAACATTCTAGGATTAATTCAGTCCCTAGAACTCATGCATAAAGATCTCACCATATTGACAAAATTTCAGGGCAGGTGGATATCTGAGATGCACAGGCCTGTGAGCCTACTCTACCAGATATGTGTTAGGCAGTGCAAGAGAAGGATGCATACTGAGGAAGAAATAATGTGTCTGCGCTCTGGTCTACATGGATGAACCATGCACACACGCGCGTGCACGCGCGCACACACACACACACACACAATGTTTGGGGAAAGAGATATGAATACATATTCTACTCCTTTCTTTACCCAAGAAAATTAACTCTCACTTGTTGTCAATATTATTTCTTTATCTGATTTTGAATGACTGAATTTTTGTCTAATTAAAGAAAGATGCTTTAAGAAAGAATGGCTAGTTCTGCAAAGAGAGCTAAAAGTTTGAAGTTTATTATAGAATCATAACTATAATAAACTATTAAACTATCACTGGATTATGACTTTTAGGTTGGGAATAAAATTTACCCTAAAGAAAAACACAAAACAGAGACATATTCCAAATAAGGTTTTGGAATATATCTTTAAACTTTTCTATATTTGAGAGTAAAAATGTAAAAAAAAAATCAGTCTAAATTTTTTTGTTCAGTAAAAATAATGTCGACTTAAAAAATATGATGCATAAATTTATGTTATAGAAGATAATTATAAATAATGATTTATGAAAAGATTTAGTTGATTTTGCCATTCACAGATCAATAACTGAATCTTATTTAATTCCACTAAAGGAATTTTAAAATAATATACATTATAGAAATTATTGCAATTTTACCAAACATCGTTTGCTTCAATTTTATAAGTTTATTGTTATATATTATTATTTAATTGCCAAACATTTAAGCTTTAACTTATGTTATCAAAATTTATTTTAAAATAAAATTAAAAGAAATGTCATGGCCACTTAAAATCACTTCCAAGTTCTTCTCAAAGCTCCTGAAAAAGCACTATTCTACTATCTTTCTCTAGATTTGACAATAGTGATATTTAGTATATACAGAATAATAGCTTTTGTTGTTTTTTGCACATGTAATATTTTCAATTTTAGTCTATCAGTATATTATTTCTTTCCAACACAAGATAGATACTTGTGCTGAATCTACATCTTGGCTTTTACAAATAAGACTACTATTAACCCTTCAAAACAAGTTGGTATATGGACATATATTTTCTCTTTTCCTGGGATTTAACATGAATTTTCCTGGAGATTTATGAACATTTATGAGCATTTACTCATAGCAAACATAGCGTGGATGCTAGAACAAAGAAGCTATTTTTCTAACACAAAGTTATGTAAACAAACAAGTCTAGCAGGGTTACTTGCAGGAACATGGACATGAGGAATGAACACTCCACCATTGTTGACCAGAAAAGCTTTACTATGAGATCAGCATGCCTGACATTCAGGCAGCTATACACAACATTCTTCTCCAGTGACAGTTACTGCTTACATAATCTCAAGAGGGGCCTTGTTATAATGTTTTGTAACTCCTGTGAATTTCTGGAACCTTGCAAGAGAAAGTATTGGTGTACAAAATTACCGTATTCCTGATTTGATGTCAAAACTATGCTTAGTTTTCAAGGAAATGAATTGTTAGACATAGCAATACATCATGACACGCAGTACAGAGGGTTTTAATCATTTGCATTCTCTGTAACATGTTTTTCTTTTTGGTTATAGTCATTCTGTTGTCTATTAACAATTTATAGCATTTCTTGCAATTTTCGTATCTAGTTATCTTAATATTCTATATTTAACTGCTAATTAATGATTTATAAATTAATTTTGTATATCATATAATATATGTTTCTAAGTCAATTTTGTTAGTATTATTAACATGAATTTTAAGAATATTTCTGAAATCAGTGTGATTTGTGATTACAGTCTCTATAACCTGCATTATCATATCCATTAATGTTGTTCTTGCAATATTAGAATATATTTTCTACAAAATGATTGTGACTTTCCTATTTTTGTGAAGCTACAAACTGCAAAACGTCATAAATGTGAGAGCTTTACACAATGACATCATAGAATGGGACAAGTCTTCTCTCCATTCTCATTGGTATAGTTCCTTAAATGAGATCAGATTTCCCCAGTAAAGCATCCACTGCTGTTTGTTTCTCATGCATTGCTTAGTCATTGTAACTTCAGTTTCTTCTATGTGCTATGTGTACATCCATATTTTAAGTTCTTCTTAAATCCTAGTCACTTCTTTGTAACTTTTAGGGATTCATTTTAAAATCTACAGTATGTGTTTCGTTGGGGTATATAGGCAATGCAAATGTAGATTTCACTGTCTTCTCATGTGTGTCTATGCTACTTCAATCTTATTTACTTCCATGTATCTTCTGTCTCCCTTTCTGCTAATACTTTATCTATTCCACTGTGTGTCATCAGTAGCTCCCTTCTTCCATTATAGTCTGTAATTTGCATATGTCTCTTTAGATTATTCACTCAATCCTGCTTTTATAATATTAAAATCTTATCATCTATTGCACAGTAGACTGACTTTATCAATAATGTAATATATTTTCTTTCAAGTTTATAAGATTTTGAATGTACTGATTATATTGACCTAATTATTAAAAAATACATGAATCAAAATATTGCAATATATTCCTGGTTATTTAATAATTTTCACACTTTTTAACTCTAATTTTGTAGTTTAGCTTTATTTTTTTATTTTTTTTTTACTTTCCTCTTTGGTCATTATAAGTATTTATCAACTTTGCTAATGTTTTCAAAGAACTAAAATTTATGTCAATGATTTTCATCACTCCCTTATTTTTGTTTAAAGAAAAATCTAAAAAAGTAAGCAAGGTGAATTTTCTTTTTAAAATGACTGGTGTTTAGGAGACTTGTGGATTGAATCATGAACTAGATTTTTTTTTTAATTTTTTTTTTCTTTTTCGAGACAGGGTTCCTCTGTGGTTTTGGAGCCTGTCCTGGAACTAGCTCTTGTAGACCAGGCTGGTCTCGAACTCACAGAGATCCACCTGCCTCTGTCTCCCAAGTGCTGGGATTAAATCACCACCGCCTGACTTTTTGATTTCTGTAGTTGGATGGTTTGATCTGTTTTAATAATAGCTCCACTTTATGTTTACAAATGTTTCTCCGCATGTACATATGTGCAGCAAATGTTTCCTTGTTGAGAGGCCATGCTGGTGCTTGGAACTGAAGCTCAGTTCCCTGAAAGCACAACTGGTGTTCTTAACTGCTGATCCTCCTCTCCATCACCATTATTTTATGTAGACTAATGCAAGATGGTGAGTACCCTCAATCAAGGCAGAGTATTTTAAGAGACAATTTTCCTACATGCAATTGCAAGTGTTGAAGGCACATTTGCACCTGGTATCATTATTGTAAGATACACAATTCTTTGTTAACAATCAGAACAGAAAAGGTTCAACTGTTTGAACTAGTTTCACAGACACAAAGAGATTAGTTGTTCATTCTCATATAACAAAATAAGAAGGTTGTTTGTGTTGTTTACTGTCAAGAATTCACATAAAATGGAAATGTCCGTGTGTAGCCATGTGGCATTAAAATAAGTGAATTGTCTCTGTCTTATTTGTGTCCAGAGAAGAAATCTATTGCAAGCATCATAGTGACATACACAAGTCTTCTGATTCCTTATTATTGGATTCTCAGATCAAAAGAATGAGTATTTAAATATCACCATTTTCCTGTTTTTCCCACCACAGTTGATTCAGCCAGTGTTCAACATCATTACCATGCTGATATTTACAATCTATTTGCTTCTACAAGCTTTGCACTTACTTTGCAATAAATTCTTATAAAAGAGCATTATTGAGATTTGAGCTCTTTTTTCATATAAGCATTTAAAGTGGCAAACTTTCCTGACTTACACGACCTATATTTTGTTGTATCATCTCTAAATAATATAGAATTTGCATCATTTTATCAAGATAAATATTATTTATCTTTTAAAAACTCAGAAGTAGTCACAAACCTTCTGAGTACAATTATTCATTTTAATACATGAAAAGCAGTAATAATATGCCCTTTTTAAAGGATGTCATATATGACAAAGGTAAAAAAATAAAGGCTGTACTAATGTCAGAAGTTAAATTTAAATGTTTTACCTCTTCTCTCTAGCGTAAATAGTAAGAGACACTTAAAGAAATCTTAACCATTATGGAAATACTAATCAAAAATAATTTGTGATTTTGTCTTGCGTCCCTCAGAATAGCTGACATCAATAAAATAAATGATGGCTTTGCTGGTGGTGACATGGAATAAAGGAAACTATCATCAGCTGCTCATAGGTGTGAAAATATGTACACCCACTGCAAAATCAGCGTGGCAGGAAATGTTCAACATCCTTAGCCATCAGAGAAATGCAAATCAAAACAATTCTGTGATACCTTCATACACCTGTCAAAATGGCTAAGATCAAAAACACCAATGATAGCTAATGCTGGAGAGGATGTGGAGTAAGGGGAACACTCATCCATTGCTGGTGGGAATGCAAACTTGTACATCCACTATGGAAATCACTATGGCAGTTTCTTAGAAAATTGGGAATCAACCTACATCAGGATCTAGCAATACCACTCTTGGGCATATACCCCAAAGATGCTCAATCATACAACAAAAGCATTTGCCCAACTATGTTCATAACAGCATTAATTTTAATAGTCAGAACCAGGAAACAACCTAGATACCCCTCTACCAAAGAATAAATAAAGAAAATGTGGCACACTGACACATTGAAATACTACTCAGAAGTTAAAAAGCAATGACATCTTGAATTTTGCATGCAAAGGGATGGAATTAGAAAACACCATTCTTATCCATTCTTCAGAAATTTGAACTATTCCATGCATCCTCTTAGATCACCACTGACTGAAGGTAGATATCAACAACAACACAAAGAACAGAAAGCTAATACACTCATAAAAGCGTAACTATGTGTTATTAAATATAACCTGTGTAGGGACAGAACTAAAAAATACTCAGCATACATGAATACATATAACACAACAAAGCGGGCCTTAGACCAGCAGTGGTGGTGCATGTCTTTCATCCCAGCATTGAGAAGGAAGAGGCAGGAGGATCTCTGTGAGTTTGAGACCAGCCAGGTCTATAAGAGTTAATTCCAGGACAGACACCAAAGCTATACAGAGAAACTCTTTTCCCCCCAAACAAAACAAACAAACGAACAAACAAACAAATAAAACAAAAGAAAAGGAGGGGCTAAGAGGAATGTTTACAGTACCACATGACCACATTAAAAAATTAGGAGATCTTAAATGAACAAATTATCAGCACATATAATATCTTTAGAATGTAAAGAAGTATGCACACCTAGGAAGGATAGACAACAGGAAATAATCAAGCTGAGTGCTGATAAAAAATCATAAAATATAAACAAATAAAACAATACAGGAAACAATAAAATCAAGAATTGATTTTTTGAGAAAAACCAAAAAGCTAGACAAATACGTACCCAAACTAAATAAATGTAGACAAGGAATATATAAAAAAATACTAAGAAATTAAGAAATAAAAAGGGGGACAAGCCGGACGGTGGTGGCGCATGCCTTTAATCCCAACACTCAGGAGGCAGAGGCAGGTGGATCTCTGTGAGTTCGAGGCCAGCCTGGTCTACAAGAGCTAGTTCCAGGACAGGAACCAAAGGCTACGGAGAAACCCTGTCTCGAAAATCCAAAAATAAATAAATAAATAAATAAATAAATAAATAAATAATAGAATAAAAAGGGGGAGGGGGACAATACAGCAAATAATAAGGAAATGCAAGGAATCATAAGAACATACTACATTGACTTGGAAAATCTAAAAGTAAATAGATAAATATATAAGCAAAAAGAAAAGAGGAAAGAGAGTTTTACCATAGAATTCTATTAGATTTTCAAAGAAAAGCTAATTTCAATACTGCACAGAATACTCCACAAAACAGAGAAAGAACCCTTGCTCAGTACATTATACAAAGCTACAATTAGCCAGATAACCAAAACATGTAAAGATTCAACAAATAAGAGACAGAATCACAGACAAATTTCCTTTTCAACATAGATGTAAAAATACATAAACACTTAGAAAGTGAAGTCAGGAACACCTGCCATAGCAAAGTAGATTTTATCCAGACTTTCAATGGTAGCTCACTATTTGAATCATCAAATGAATTCTATCATGCAAAAAAAAAAGCAGTATTACCTAAACATGTGAGGAAGCCCATCTAAGATTGACCATCATTTGTCTAGCGTGAATAGTATAACAATAAAGGAATGCACACTTCTCTGTGGCTAGTTGACTTTGATTTATTTTGCTATAGTGTGGTTGGATCTCATGGGAATTCTATTTTTGGTTTCTTTGAGGAAACCTTCTGTTAATTTCCTCAGTACCTTTGCCTGTTTTCTTCCCACTAGCACTGATTAATGATCCCTCTTTCTGCTGGACTCATGACCATTTGTTAATTATTTTCTTGGTGATAGCTACCGTTCCTGGGGTGAGGCGGAATTTCAGAGAAATTTTCATTCTTAATAGTCTAGTGTGTAGAGATAACAGGCAACTTTTAAAAAATATTTATTGACTTTTTTTTTTTACTTCGGCTTTAGAAAAGTGCTCAGTTCATTTGTGAATCATCGGTGAATGATTTGGTTTGCTTCGATGCTTAAGATTTAACTTCTTTATTCATGGTACATATTAATCTATTACTTGATATGCTTCCAATAATTTATCTAGTTCGAATGATATTGACATGCAATGATTGACTTCTCTCAAATTGTTGGTGAAAAAATTCACATAACTTCTTGATCTACAGCACAGTTAGAATTAACTTTCCCCTGTGTATTTCCCTTATTTTTAAAAGAATATTTTTTCACTATTTCTAATATATCCTGTATATGTATATTATATAAACAGCGACATTAACTTACATATTCATTTGTATTTTCTGTAAATATTTATATATTTATATGCCCAGTTTGTTGCATATAAATTTTTACATATATGTATATTACATATACAGATTTTTAAAGATTTTTGAAGACATTTTATTAGATACAAAATACATAAAAATAGACATAAAATCAAATTAAATTAGAAAATTTTTTCATTGCATTAAGTGTATAATTGGGTACCATAACTCCTTTTATTCTTGGTTATGATTGCCCTGCACCGCGGCCCCCATCTGCTCTCTAAGCGCTAGAACCCAGTTCCTGAGATTCGGGCAAGGGGCTGGACGTTGAGAATACACACGCAGAGACAGACCAACACACAGACCTTCCAACACTGGTACCAAAAGCCCTCTTTATTAGCACCATGTAGGCTTAAATACACGACAGTCAATGGCCAACAGGTGAAAATACCATCCTCTGATCCTCTAAGCTAGGCACAGCTTCTAGTAACTTTAATTAGAAGGTTCTCAGAGGGAAGAGCAGTTGAAGGCCAGGACTGATTAGTCCCAACAATAATTATGCAATAGCAATTTCTTCACTATTTTTATTCAAATATTTTCCATTTTTATATGTCTATATTTGTTTGTTCTCAGGTTTCAAATAAACGCTGATCAAATTATTTATATATATATATATAAAACCTCTTTCTCTAAAAGAAACTATCCATTCATTGTTAAATAGGATTTAATATTAGGATCTAGAAATGACTTCTAACAAGCTGAATTACACACCAGTTAGCTTCAACACAGACAGACAAAAGAATAATCCAAAATTACATTGATTTAAACTTCCTTAGATGATAGAATCTGTTTCCTGGAGATATTCCTGTTTTCAACAAATTAACATTCTCAGCATTTCAAACTGCCTAATTGGGTGCAAATATAAGAAAATACTGGAAAAATGGTTATATTGCTTCCAATACCAAAGTAGATGCT
The DNA here is from genome assembly GCF_014885135.2 of Alexandromys fortis. Classification (NCBI taxonomy): domain Eukaryota; kingdom Metazoa; phylum Chordata; class Mammalia; order Rodentia; family Cricetidae; genus Alexandromys; species Alexandromys fortis. The sequence continues at coordinate 12,684,834 of NW_026067928.1, forward strand.
CTATGTGAACAATTCTTGTTATTTATCCAATGCCCTATTATTTAAAAGTGGTTAATGGGATATCTAAAATACTGGTTTATGTGACTTCCTGGTATCCAATTGGGAAAAGTCATTTTCTCTTCTGTAAGTATATTTTCTTCTTTATAATTTTGATTGAAAATTTTAGAAACTATAAGTACTCTTTTTTACTTTTGCATGAACAGATGTTTATAATTTTATTAATAAAAATAACACATTTAGTTATTTTTAATGGTATTTGTTTATTAATCTACCTTAAAATCCAATCTCAAATAAATATCTTTTAAGTAACTAGAAAAACACAATTGAGTATAGTGTACAAAGGCAGCTATTCTGGAGTCATAAAATTATGGCTTTGTAAGTTCCAGTATCTTCATGATAGAAATATTGAGATGACACAAGAGTAACAGAAGTTTTACTTGGAGTGATGTTCATTTTGCTTTATTAGTATGTTAAGGAGTAAAAATAAAAGCATGAAAATCATAGACTGAAATTTTAAAAGATACAGAATATTTAAAAGTTAAATTGTTTCTACACACTGAAATAAAGGTAGAACATGGAAGCATAGTCAGAAAATCAAACAAAATTGTTCAAGAATCAAAATGTAAAGAATGGGAACCATTATAGAAAAAAAATTATGAAATAAAACTAACATTTTCTCTTGAAGATAAGAATTTAAGAAGAATCTGTTTCTCTTGATTAATTTCAGTAGTTAAGTGTTTAACTGTCTACTTCACTTTGCTCATATAAGCAGAAGCTATGAATAGGCCCTGTCATCTGAGTGAGGAGAATTGAATTTGACGAAGGAGAGGGAATAGGTTTCTATAAGGTAAATTGCCTCTTCGAGTGTAATTATCTATTCAAGACATAAATTCAATACAATTCTCTTTGGTTTGCTTCTCTAAAGCATTTCCCCTCCATTCTTTTGTTCACCACGAATCTATTTACTTGTATTAAAATTACCTTCTTTTCAATCTTTGTAGATGTTTGAATTGAATACCAAAAGATTCAGTTCATCCCCATTGAAAGATGAAGCCCACCATGTTCATAACTAAACTTTATTTTAGGATATAAATATTTGTGGCAAGTTGGAAAATGTACTTTCGTGAACATATGCTTATTTTAAGACTAATATTTTAATGTGACATTAATATTTATTTTTATATCTGCTTTATAATAGTCAGATTTACTGTAGATACATGAAAAGCTTCATTTGAGCAGGGATATTGTGAGTTCAAGTCTTTCCATGGCTTCACTGTGAGTTCAAGTCTGCCTTGAAAAATTTAATGAGATCTGGTTTCAAAATAAAACGATAACAGGCACCTGGAGACACACCATGTAGGTCCAGAGTTTATCCAAAATTTGTAAAAACTGCGATTCCATCTCAAGTAAAATAGTCTACATTTTTAAACTCCTTTCCTCCAGTTCTAAGTAAAGAAATGCACACACTCTCACCAATAAAGGAATGCAGGGTGATCTAGACTCAGCGAACATGAGACACATGCATAGAATAAGACCTCCAACTTCAGGAAACTTATTTCTGAGTCGAAGTACACTACAAATATCAGTACACTACAGCACACACAAAGGCTGTTAAAAAAGTTTTTGAAGATGATTTTTGATTGTCTACTTGACTACATCTGGAATTAACTAAACAGAAGCAGATGATTAGACCCTTGAGGGAATAGTTTCCCAATTAAATCATCCAAACTGGGAAGACTCATTTTTAATGGGTAATCTGTAAGTTCTTTTCTTCTAGAGAACACAATCTAATACACAGTTGCTTGTTATTATTAGCAAGTACTATACATTGTAATTCATTTGTTTTGCTAAATTTTTATATGACTGTGAACCCAGTGGTTTTGCTTGTAGCATCAATACAAACGTAACACAAAACGGCTATTGTGTCGGTAAAATCTTTTCATTTCTGCTATAATCATGTAAATTTATTTGTGGTTTATTGGTCATTCACAAAACATTATCAGATTGTATATACTGAAATTTACTCTGAGAATGACCAACTTTGTGTTTTCTGTAAATATTGACTTTCAAATTATAGTAACATAGAATGCCAACATTGATCCAGGTCTGGGGATACCCCTACTTAAGTAATGTAAGATTCAATGGGACATTGATATTGCAATAAGAAAAAGACACACTTTTTCACGAAGATCAGAGCAGTGAACAGAGTCACAGGAGTCATCAAACCATATCTTAGAGTTTAACACTTTGAGATGCCAACTGGTAGAATATTAGAAAGATATATTAAGAACATGCCAGCATCATGTACTTAGAGAGGGCATACTGTAGTTTTAGGATGTTTTTTCAAGGGACAGGTGTGCTAAGCATCTGATTTTGTAGTTTTTGCCAATGATACAATGAACACAGAGGTTAAAACAAGTATATTGTGTCTTTTCAGTTCCTCATTTTAATTAGTTGAGATGTGGCTAACATATAGAAGAACTGTGGACTAATTTAAGATGTAAGAATTAGTTAATAAGAAGCCTGAGCTAATAAGCCAAACAGTTTATAATTAATGTGTGTTCTTTGGGATTAAATGGCTGCATGACAGAGCAAGACAGAAACCTTTATCAAAAATCATCCTTATGTTTGAGAAAAACCTGTAAACACACGTTTTGATTTCTCACCACAGAATACTGTACATGATTATAGTAGAATATAGAAAGCATCATATGTTTGGTTGTATTGGGTATTCACTATAAGAATTCATAAAAAAGTATGTGTGTGTATGTATATGTATATATTTATATGTGTGTGTGAACATTTTGTCCCACATAGGGATTTATAAGTCTGGGAACAAAATAGAGAATTATTGTGTTATAAATTGTTCATGTTAGATCTTTATAGCATATTTTGCTCCATCACTTAGCTCTTATCCTTGGAAAGCGCTACTTTTTAAATCCTTTTTACAAAGTTCATTTTGCATCTCAAGAATATTCTATAAATACAATCATATAACATGTAGTCTTTTGAATTTGCATCTTTTTCATGAAATTTTCCTTAAAGTGATGTGTTTTATGTATCATCCAACAATTTCTTTAACAGTGGATTTATATTCTGTTAAATTTGAGAATTTATTCTTAGTGACTAAAATTATTATGAACATTTTGTTTGCAAATATTAGCTTAGGATATAATTCCTTTATTTTGATATTTTTAAAAAACTGGGATTGGAATTTAACATTTTGTTCTATGTTTATTACAAGTTACAAAAAACTTTAAGATTTACAAATATTAGTCCAATTTTAAGTCCTCTATCATTGATTTGCTACATTTCTTATTGTTGAGTTCTCTACTGGGTTTGTAATAATTCTCTACATTTGGTTTGCCTGATCATTTTGTTAAGGTGACATTTACTCAGTAATGTGATTAGTTTTAATAACTGACCTTGTCCTTTCCCTTAACTTTGCAATATAGTTTTTTGGAGTCTATTTTAAAGTTTCAAATATTAAACAGCATTTCTTATGCTTTTTTTAAGAAAATTTTAATTTTATCGTTAATGTTAATGGTTATTTTAAGCTAGAATAAATCTTTTGATTCAATATAATTAGGGTGCTGTTTTACTGTTTTCAAAAAACGGCCTTTTATTGGCAAGTGGAGCTATGTGACAAATTTGTCAGAAAATAGTTGAGACAGTCAGTCCACTTCTGGAATTCAGCTCTTCTTGACTGGAACATCATTTATTTCACTAATTCCCTAGTGGGTTTTTTTTTTTATTGTGATCTGGTCTTGAATTTGGTATAGTATTTTGAATTTGTTTATATGGTTTAATTTTATGTGGTGATGTGCTTCTATATGAGTTCTGGAAACAAACTGACAAATGCATCAGTATATCACTGAAGATTTGAAACTAAACAAAATCTACTGGTCAATTTTTGTGATTGAAATAAAGTAAGAGTATAAATTGTACTTATGTGGTGAATCTTGAAATATTTTAAGATCTCAGGCTTCTAGAAACAACAGTATAATTATAGTTTATTTCTACATTTACAGAAAAACATTTCTGGTTTTTATTCTTTCTGTTTTTTGGATTTTCAAGACAAAATTTCTCTGTGTAGCTTTGGTACCTGTCCTGGAACTAATTTTTGTAGACCAGGCTGGCCTCAAACTCACAGAGATCTGCTTGCCTCTGCCTCATGAGTGCTGGAATCAGAGGCATGTACCACTACCACCTGGCCAGAAAATAATTTTAATGTATATATTCCACAATTTTTATATTTTTGGGGAAATACTAACCAAATTACTAAATTTTCAATTTATTTTTGCTTAAAATATTTTAATAATTCAATAAACAATTGTCTATGAATTTTGCTACAATATTGAATAATTTAGTGAGTGAAGATAAATTTTTATTCAATATACTTTAATTTGTTTTAAACCATGACCTCAGTTTCCCCTCTAATCTTGGCCCCTAGTCTCTCCCCACATCCTCCCCTCTAACCCACGCCCAATCAGCTTCTTCTCCATTTCTTCTCAGAAAGGAGCTGGCCTATTGAGTTTCAGTAAAACAAATCACCTACCCATGCATTACAGCTGGGCAAGGCAACCCAGTATGAGGAAGCCAGCAAAAGAGTCAGAGATGTATCTTGTTCCCACTGTCGGTGTCCTGTAAGAAGATCAACCACATAACTGACACATATGCAGAGGTCCTAGGTTATTCCGTTGCAGGCTTCCTGGTTGTCTACTTAGTCTCTGTGAGCAACTATGAGTCCAAGTTAGTTGATTATGTGGGTTTTCTTGTGATGTCCTTAAACCCCACACTCCTTCCTCTCACTCTAAAGCAAGAATCCCTAAGCTTGGCATAATGGTTGGCTATGAATCTCCACATCTGTTTCCATCAGATGCTGGATAAAGCCTCTTCAATGACAATTACACTAGGCAATAATTTATATGTATAGCAGAATATGTTTAGGCATCACTAAATTGTCATTTGTTTCCCTCCAGTTCTGTTTGGCTTATTCTAGGTCTCTAGACCAATCAGGCTCTGGGCATTGTTGCTTCAGGCAGTGTCAGGGGTAGACTCATGGGTCTCAGACTAGATCAGTCATTGGATGACCACTTTCAAAATCTCTGTACAACCCTTAACCAAACACATAGGCAGAGTAGACTTCAGGTCAAAATATTTGTTCCAGGTTTGGTGTCCCAATCCCTCTTCTAGAAGTCTTGTCTGGTTGTAGGAGATGTCCAATTTAGCATACAAATCCCCCATTGCTAGGAGTCTTAGTTGGGGTCATCCTTGAAGACTGCAAGTTTCCATTGCTATTAAATATATGGATTATATAAACATATTTGAACTTTGGAAGTTTCTTATTTTGTTTTCGGGATATATTTGAACTTTGTAATCCAAGTTTTTTTTTTTTTGTACAGAGTGAATAAAATACATGAATGTTACTTGATGTTAATTATAACTAATATTTTAAATGTGTAAAAATAATTTTAGAATGGAACAGTTCTATTGGATACAGTAATGACTGTCAAAATAATACTATTGGAAGAAAAAAGAAAGAGAAATGAAGAAAATAAATGAAAAAATATGCTAAAGCCAATGTGGGATGACAAAGAAATGTCAAGATCCCAAACTCAGAAAGTATATTGTTAGTTCTTTAATAGGAACTATGGATTTTACTAACTCTGTTACTGTTCACATTCAAGGCTATGGCTAGGGAAATAAAATTAGAGACACTGTGGTAGGAACTGCTGCTTCAGAATAGACCACCCCTGAGAGCTCATGGATAAGTTCCTTCATGGGCATCTGATTTCTGCAACCTAAATTTTATGTAGTACTTTAAAATAGTTTATTCATAACTAAGGATTAGGTAGATTACATAGAAGTTACTATGAAACTTTGTCCAATTTAGTAGATTTTCCCCAAACTTGTAATATAGTGGAAGGCATTCCAGGTAATGCACAGGCTTTCTGCTGAACTCTGAAATTAATTAATTAATAACAATTAGAACATGTGCAGCCCCTGCTTTCCTAGAGAGAATTTCTTATTATAAGGAAGGAGGAAATGTGAGAAGTCTAGCATATTTTTAGACTATATCACTCTATGGGGACAGAGAGAGGTGCGAATTTTTTGTCAGTTTCAGTTTAAGCAACACAATTAGAAGCATAAAAATCTAGAAAGACAAAGCCACATTTGCTGAAATCCGAATTTTCTGGAGCATAGAACTAAGCTCACGAACCAAAGTGTTTCCACATACAGGACATGTTTCTGTTATAAATATGTCAGTGTTGGATGAACAAAGGTATGCCTTGAATGGGGTTTTCCAGGTAGTACGATATGCCCTCAGTTTAAAGCATCAATGATATACGTCACTGTCGCAGGTATAAAACCAGAGGCTGGACCATGCCACATGAAAATTTAGAATTGCCTCAGCTCAGTCACAAGAGAGACTGAAACAGAGACTAAACCTTACCTAATGAATATCTAGAACTGGCTCAGCTCAGTCACAAATAAGAATAAGGATGTAAACTCCTACATGTACTTAGAAGAACATGTAGATTCCGTAAAGGGTGAGAAAAAGAACTGTGGAAACAAAAACAGTTACAGATGGTATGGTAGTCAACAAATAAAATGAAGTCATTCTCAAATTATGCATATTTACTAACAGTTTAAGATCATATTTGCTATGAACAAAATTATATTCAAAACAACATAAAAACAGTAGAATGAAATAAACAAATTTGACAATTTATTCAAAACCATTTTATTGTTGCTTTCTAATTTTCATGTGTACATATTGCTTATGTATATGTGTGCAGGTGCCTGTCCATACCGGCAGTGTTCTCATCTGCTGTAGCTAGAGTTACAACAGTCATGAAGCACGTTGCATGAATGACGCGATCTGCTCTTCAGTCATCTGCAAGATAGCATGCATTCTTAACCACTGAGCTCTCTCCAGCCACTGATGTCCTAATTCTTAAAAATAGACTAAAGTAGGATGTTAAAGCAAGAGAAATAACATTTATGTAAGCCAGTTTCATTAGAAATCTTCACAAAACAAAACAGAAAGTGTGAAATATGTCTTCTAAATGCTAAGGAAAGATAATAATAAACATAGAATTCTACATCCAGTGACAGTACCTTCAGGAGGTTCAATTAAAGACACTACATGGAAAAAATAATATAATCTAACACAGGAAGTTTGTCTCTAGCACATCTGAATTAGAAAAGATAATGGAAATTTTCTGTTTCTGATCTCAGAGGGTGAATAAAAAAATCGAAATAATAAATAATATATAGTGAAGAGCATCTAGCTTTGAACACACAAAACTAATCTAATATCTTTGTATATATTCAATATTTCCTCAGTTCATTTTGTTATATAGTCCTAAACTGGATGACACTAAAAACAAACATAAAATTATCTTTGGCACATTCATATGTGAGGGGCAGTCCAGAAATACATAAGTATGCTTAACAATAAGGAACAGGTCTGGTTTGCACAGTCTTTCAGGTTGAATACTTGCATGTAAGAGTAAAGACCAGAACCATGTCTTAGTCATGATTATAAAGAGTGAGAGTTCCTATAAGACAATGCCAAAAATTGTGCCAGAAACCTTCTAAGGAAGGTAAACACCTTTAGCTAGGTGGCTGGATACAATATTAGCTAAAAACTCAGTAGTCTTTCTGTACACAAATGCAGAACAGGCTGAGAAAGCAACCAGGGAAATAACACCTTTCACAGTAGCTACAAATAATTTAAAGTATCTTGGTGTAACTTTAACCAAGCAAACTAAAGCTGTAATGACAAGAACTTCAAATATTTCAAGAAAGAAATTTGAGAAACCAACAGAAGATTGAAAGATCTCCCATGCTCATGGGAAACAACTTTAAAAAAGAAAAAAAAATATTTATACTTTTTAAAAAACATGTGACTTCTTATTCATATTTTTGGGGTAGGAGTTTAGGAAAATCAGAAATACCTTCAGTACAGTGACATTTTCAGATACTTGAAACCGCAAATTTAACATGTGTGGGAAACCTCTATAATTCAGTTATAGCCTTGCCTGAGATCAGTGAACTCACTCCTGCCACTGCAAGTAGAATTCTGTGCACATCATGGTCTCAGGATAGCTCTATTAAAAGTGTGTAAGAACTCTTCTGCAGCTACTGAGACGCTCTCTTTCATTACTACCTTGCGAGGACCTTTTGAAAGGATGTGATCTGGGTGTCTGGAGCATCTCAGTATTCCCGTTACAGATGGTTTCTGACTGTTCTGCTGCAACTAGGAATCGACTTCCTTCCCATACTTTCTAATAATCAATATAGAATCCTGAGAATGTATGTCTGGATGAAATCTAACATGCAATGTCAATATGCCATAAATGAGGAAATTTTATTAATTTAATACTCTCTTTAATAAATATTATTGTTTTCTGTATTGTTTAGTGTTTATGTAAATATAAGAAAAGGTTACTAAAACACTATTAAATGTATTAAATGCATTTTGAAATGAATTAATGCCTAGATTTATATAAAAAGTTAATATGATTATTGAATGGGGCTATTTTATTTTAATGCAATTATTAAATTGATAACTATTGGCTAGAATAGGTCTTATAGATTAATAGTCAAATTGATAGTGATAGCTCAAAGACTGGCTTCTTCAGGTCTCAACAAAGATCTTTATTATCATTAGGACCTAGTGACATGCAGTGCTATTTTCATGGCTGTTGCAATCTACAATTTTTTCTCAGATAATTTTTTTTTACATTCCTGTACAGATTTAAAAATTTGTTTGTGGTTAGGTACTGTGCGTACTAAACTATGAAATGAAACAAATAATTTTTTAAATAATAAGTTGTTTATCCAAGTGTTGTCTTGTGAATAGATTTGCTTCCACACCATCAATTCTAATTCTAATTCGAACCCCCACACACACATACACACGCATACAAGTGAACATGTACACATGCCCCCCCCCACATATTAATTTTATTGTACAATTAGAAATAAACATTCCCCAAAGAGATAAAAATAATGAAAGTAGAACTACTATAATTGTGTCATTGACATACTCTTGTTTTTCTTCAACCTGGCAAAACTCTGTGTTATGTTATATAAGTGAGTTTAAAAGTTCATACAACTAATGAAACAAATAGGAACAATGTTCGTGAGCTGGTAGCCAGAAATTAATGCCCGAAACAGTGTTATCTATGCAGTAGTAAGTTTTAAACTAGTTACCCAATAATAATGAACAATCTGCTATAATATAAGATTCTGTATGTGCTAAAAACCAGTCTAATACTCTAATGTCATGACATTCTTAAATTTGTCTTTATCCTTCACATTATGAAATAACTTTACAGAGACAGAATTATAATGAAATAGTAAGTTGAATCCACACAAAAATAAATTTTCAAACGATAAAAAAGTATTTTAGGAAAGCTTATAAATAATGTCCTAACATTTGACTTTGAAGGAGTATTTTGAAATCATTTTTGTTAGAAAAATACACTTAAATTATACTCATTAAGTTTTGCTGTATGTCAAGTATGAAAACATTTTTTAAAAAACAGACTAAAAGTATACAAATTAAGAAATAAATGCTCCACCAATATATAACTACAATATATACATGGTATAATCTCACATTCTCAGAATTTGCTGGTCATGTACAAGAGAAGAAAGAGCTGCAAATTTTGTGTTAGGTGTTTAGAAAGCATTTTGGGTCCAGGAAATTTTTGATGACATATGTAAAAGAGAAAGACTCATAAAAGAGAGAAGAGATTCTGCAGTACTACAAAGAAACACTGCTGGAACAGTGAAATTTCTTATGGGCCAGTTTACAACTAGCATATTTCACACAGTTTGGTTTGCCCAGAGCTATTTTCTTGATATCAGAATTAAACTAAACATGAAGAAGACAAGTAAAGACTTCCAGGGAACATAAAGACATTTCAGAGAAAGTAATGTCTGCACAAAATGGCAAGAAAAGCAATTAAAACAAGGCATCAACAGCATCACACTTGTGTTTAGCAAAGTGATTGACAGAAGTAAGGCTAAATGCCAGGGCCGTGAACAGACTGGAGCAGTGGAGAACAACAGCACGTCTTCTTGGTCATTTGCATTAGACATGAAACACGCATGGGTTATTCTCAGCTGACATGGTGGAATGTATGTAGACACGGCACACCCGTGATGGGAAGGAGAATGCAAAAATACACAATTCCCAATGCCCTTGGTTACTACTAAGGACATACAATATATTTAAAGAAAAATACTATGTTAAATTTAGAAAGTCGTAACTTATATTTGGTGAAAGGTGAACAAAGGATGCCTATGTATGGCAACTCAGAAAATTCTTAGTAGGCCTTGGAAATACGGAAATGGAACCCAGCAGAAATAGTTCTGTCATACCTAGAGATGTTAAGGACACTAACATAAAAAATTAAGAAATACAGATAGGCAGGAGAAAAATAAAAATACATTTTCCAAAGTCCTGTTTGTGTTTAGAAAAGGATAATAAACCACAATCACAGCCATATAATACGTGTCCTCACCCTAATCCATTAGTTAGGCACTGACAAACATATCATAGCCATTTAAAAGCAATAAGCACTGTATACACCTCTTAGCATACAGTTTACAGTATAGATTATTGTAATGGATAACCAAAACCATAATAGTTGACTCAGAAAAGCATCTAAGATACAACACCGGACTCTAAAAACATATTTTTAACGAAGCATAGAAAAACAGAGAGGAAGACAGGGTAGGGGGGAGATTTACCATACCCCACAAATGCAGTAATAATTGTGTCTACTAATTTAAGACAAATGGGAAATAACATGTCAGCCACATATGAATTATGATTAAATATTGACAATATCAGATTCTTGAGGACATATTGAAAGAAAGAAATGATCATAAGAGCTAATATTGATTGTGCAATGTTTTAAATTATGTTTTTAATTTATCTTCAAATCAAGATATCTGCCTTAAACGATATGGATGTCACAGCAAATATTAGTGATTAATAATATTTTGATGACTCTGAAGGTAGCATTACTTGACCTCTTTATCTATGCTATCATATTCTAATAGCTGTACCCTCACCTCAATCTAAAGTAAAGCATTCCTTAACACAGACAGGGGCCTACTCTAATCAATGTCAAGAATGTTCAAAATCTCATTTACTTAATGATACAATTCCTACAATAGATCTCCTTTCCAGTTTTTAACCATAATGATGCCAGTTTATGTTAGAAAATGATCTGATAGACTTGTTTAAATTCTTACAGTACACTTATTTTCTCTCCACAGACATTAGTAAGCAAGTAAGTTTCTGCATTCTCAAAAATGGCATAGCATGCAGCTTTGCACCTAAACGGAAAGCCAAGTTATGAAAATGAAAAGCAAGAACAGAAGAGAAAAGAATCCAACTCAGTGTTGATTATTTTGATGATAAAACATTGAATCCTTAACAGAAGAAAATTTCCAAGGCAGAGCCAAAAGGAAAAAAAAAATGACTAGGTTAACTGGTAGATATTTCATCTGTAACATCATATATTACCTGACAAATGCATAATTTAAGTTTTTGTAATTACACAATTCACAGTATAATTAAAATTATGTATAATTACAACTACATGTGCATAATCGCAATTATGCATAATTACTTAATTATAATAATGCTATTTCTGAGACATGCATCCATGAAACTACAACTGCTGTTTTCTTTGATAGAAAAGGAAAATGAATATTTAACAAAATGATTTTAAATTTCTTCACATTATATTTGCTGAGTAAGTAATAAAAGGTAAAATTGTGTGTTTCTCTAGGTGGTTTTTTCAATGGTTCAAAAAATCAGCAAAATACTTTCATTTTAAGTAGTAAAATGAAATATTTTCTTTACTATACCCTTATTTTAATGCTAAAAATCTTCTTGAAAATGAATTTCCTTTAATATTTTCATTGTATATTTGTAGTAAAATATTAAAATACAAATAGTCATCACATATACTTTTTATTACAGTTGGCCAATGATATATTTGTAAGGACTCTATATTATATTTTTCTTGCCTGTCTAGTTTCATAAATTTTATTTAAGTAATTGCTGAACTTTATGTCTCAAGTTTGTTCTTGGGGATTGAAAATAATTCAAATTTGTCTATTGAGAAAAATCTAAGAAATTGATCAATATATGTAAATTTGTGGTCAATTCCTTATTACACAAACCTAAACAGTTATTGCAATATGATTCACCATTTGTATAATTCTTTACATTTGGGGTTATCGTTATACAAATGCAGAAGGTAACCCTGTTAAAATATCTGACTATGTTTTTGAAGTATTTCTAACCCTTCAAATAGTGTTCAAATGTCTCAGAAAATAATATATATTTATGTGTCATGTAGCTTTTAGATGTATAAATAAAGAATTGTTTTAGAAAAACAAAATTTTAGGATTTTTTTTGTTATCTTCTCTCTGAAATATCATAAAAGGTATGTCTATCCAGATAAAACATATATAATATTAGATCTTTGGCAATATTATTGAAAAGTTGTCACAATTGATTAAGCAATATAGATTAAAAAACATTTAAATAGTTCACAACCAAATTCATAAAAGTTCATGATCTGAGAGATTAGACATATGACACTTGGGATTATGTGAGTCCAATTCAAAATTATAATGAGATCATGTGTTTATTCTCAATACTACTGGACAATATCTAAAAAAATTAAAAGAAATTGGGTTATTGATCTCTTAAGTGATCAATATATATATATATCACTTATAAATATAAGTTTCCAATTATACTGTAATAGAGATATTTATCATCCATAATTGTTGTTGCTGTGAATGCTTGAATGTTAACCTCAGAATCTTGTTTTGAAATTAGCTGAGTTACAAAAAAGTGGAATTCCTATCCTAACAAAATTTCCTTTGTAGAAGAGAATATCCTGAATAGAATGGTTCTCAAGATGTATTGAGAACATATAGATAACCCAGATAAGATGGGCACACTGTATCTGTAAATCCTGATAGCATGTCATTGACAGAACAAAACAATGTCTGCAAAAATCTCTCCATCTCTATGTGAGTTTGGTAATCAAATCCTCAGTTGTTTCTATTGATGTACTTAACACACAGTAATCGTGATTTTTCAGAGCCTTTTTGTATATTGCTTTGCCCTTTCAACTTTTCACAGCACTCTGATACCCATGGATAAAATACAATATGTGAAATTCCTCTGTGTCTGTGGTTATGTCCCCCTTTTCATTTCTGATCTTATTAATTTGCGTATTCTCTCTCTGCCGTTTGATTAGTTTGGATAGGGGCTTATCAATCTTGTTGATTTTCTCCAAGAACCAGCTTTTTGTTTCATTGATTCTTTGGATTGTTTTCTGTGTTTCTATTTTGTTGATTTCAGCCCCTTAGTAAAAAAAAAAAATACAATATGTGATTTGTGAAGAGGTATGATGCCAGGATCCAAAGATAGAGAGAGAGAGAGAGAGAGAGAGAGAGAGAGAGAGAGAGAGAGAGAGAGAGAGAGAGAGAGAGATAGTTTCATGAGATGATGAGATGTTCTGAGATGTCCTTCACAAATCTTGAAAATTTCAATACATGGACCATAGTTGAGGCTATTTGAGGAGGATTAGAAGATGAAGAATTTTGTAGAAACATTATTTTTGGAAGCTGGCTCCAGAGGTTTCAAAGGACTCATTCATTTCTGAGTGTGTTCTCTGATTCCTGTTTGTGGTTTGAGACATGAGCCTAGGTGTTGAACTAGAAGCCTGCCTGAAACTAGCTACCTCTTTGCAAAGATTGTGGACTTAAAGCCTCTGGATCTGTAAGCCCTAAACAAACCTTTTCTCTGATTCACTACCTTGGTAACAATGTTTAATTGAAAAAAAAAAAGTAACTAATACATAGAATAAAAAACACTACAGTCAATATTTTGACAAATGACTGAGAAACTTTAATATAGTTTGAGTTATTACATCTTACACTAAAAATAAATTAATCCAATACTCAGTCACCAAAGATAGATGTGGCTATAGGTATAAAACAGAAGATTTCAAGTGAAAAATCAGAAATTGGGACTTAAATAGACTTGTACTGTTGCCTGTTATTTCATTCAACTCTTAAACATGGAAGAGTTTATATTCTACAAAATCTCATTCTTCAATGCATCATAAACTTTTATAGATGCATTGAACAGAAAAGCCTTACATACATATTAAGGATGAAGACAGGAGCCATCCATCAATTTCTTAATTCTCATTTTGTCAGACCCAAAACAAATCAAGTGAAGAAACTTGACTCTTGAATAACCTAGGGTTTTGCCGTAGATCCACTATTATAATCTTACATTATTTTTAGGAAGTATCTATGACATTTTGCCAGAATTATAAATTAATCAATGAAAAAATTATTTGACTTTCCTAGATTACTATGATTACTTGACATTGTCTCCAACTTCAATGTCATATCAATTCCACAGGCCTACAACTATCTTTCAGAATGATAATCCTAAAGCATCAAAAGTTCAACAACTCAAATACAGAGCTCATGGGAAGCAACATACATCAGTGGTATTTTGGTTCAGATCTGTCTCTCAGTGGGTACAATGGATGACTAAGTGTATCTTTTTTTTAATTTTTTATTTATTTATTTATTTATTTATTTATTTATTTATTTATTTTCGAGACAGGGTTTCTCCGTAGTTTTTGGTTACTGTCCTGGAACTAGCTCTTGTAGACCAGGCTGGCCTCGAACTCACAGAGATCTGCCTGCCTCTACCTCCCAAGTGCTGGGATTAAAGGCGTGCGCCACCACCGCCTGGCGACAAGGTGTATCTTAAGAATTACTTCAAGTCTAGGATTAATAATTAGGACAAGTATTTTACAATATCCCAAATTAGTCTCCCTGCATTTGAAATAAAGGTTTTCTGTGGCAAAGACAAAATATAGGGTACTTGAACTTCCCAGCCCTGATGAAAGAGAAGGATAAAAGCAAAGCTACGTTCCCAGACGAAATGGTGACATGACCAAAGTTACAGGTGCTGGTTTTTACCACACCCCCATTCAGTTCACCTATTAGCTCTAAATAGCAGACAGAGGACAACTGCAAGGCAATGGGATATCACAAAAATACATATGAAATTTATTTGTTGCTTTTGTATAGAAAGTTTTAATGTGTAATCCCTTTAATATGATACTTTATCTGCAACTCTTAATATGGAAAATTTGCTGTTTTTCATGTCTCTTTTAATTTTTCTCTTCAAATGTTTATTTTCAGTTGGCATGTTAAGAAGAATAAACTTAGTGTTTTAACCTTCTGTTACACTAATTCTCTAATGTTATGTCTATTAAAGAAATTAGAAATTGGACTCATTTCATCTTTAGAAGGTGTTATTACTGGCTCAGGATGTTGATGATATTTGATTGGGGCTAGTGAGATTCTCAACTACTGGCTAAAACTATTGCAAAGTGTTGGAAATATATATTATGAAAATTCAAAAGATTCCTAATTTAGGAAAATATATTGGTTCTTTGAGAAAATCAGCAAAACAGACAAATGCTTATTGAAACTTAATAAAGGACAGAGCTAATACCGAAATTATTAAAATCAGAAATCAAAAGGCAAACATAACAGA
Organism: Alexandromys fortis; assembly: GCF_014885135.2. Lineage (NCBI taxonomy): Eukaryota > Metazoa > Chordata > Mammalia > Rodentia > Cricetidae > Alexandromys > Alexandromys fortis. The sequence continues at coordinate 12,700,486 of NW_026067928.1, forward strand.
CACCGAGGAAATCCAGAAAGCCATAATGATCTACTTTCAAGTCCAGTACTCCACCATATTGGAAGACTTTAAAGAAATGGCTAATGGAATGGAAAGCTGAGATGGAAGGATATTGTGCAGGGAGAAACTGCTGGAATTGTAGAGCATTGGGGTGAGTCAGAGCAGTGTGGAAACTTAGTTCAGAGGGAACTTCCCAGAATCTATGAGAGTTACTCTAGACAGGATTCCTGGTAATGGAGAATACATTCTAAACCATCTGTTTTGTAACCAGGCAACGCTTCCAGCTGTGGGGCTGGATTGCATTTGATTGAGATGTTGTCCAAAGAGGCCTTGTGGAGAACCCTAAACAATCCAGCCTGTTTCTAGGACTTAAAATCAGTCTCTGAAAAGGGACACACACACACTTTGAAAAGGGACATATACACTCAAAGTTAATAAGTAAATGTATCAGACTCTTCCTTTGACTAAGTAAGAGATACATTTTCTAAAGTGGCTTTGGATTCTGGAGACAGCATATTCCATATTTGGTATACTATTCTGGCTATTTTAGTGAATCACCTAAAAAGGCTACTACTTTTATCAGGAGAAATTCAGTCTCCTTAAGTACAAGATGCCCATCAAGCTGCCTTCTCTGTAGGTCATATGAAAGAGCAGACCTAGCAATATTTTAGCTATGTTAGTGGCACACATGCATGCTCCATGGAGCATTGATGATACCCTTGATAAAATATAGATCGATCTTATTCTCGATAGAACTCTACTGTGCTATTTACTGGCATCAAATTATTATATTAAGAAATTATGTATCATTTATCAATTAATTTAATTGTCTTTAAAAGTGAGTCCTCAATGAGGATTCTTCTCTGTGTAGCAGAGAGCAGTACAGAAAACCACAACACACGAGATCAAAGGGATCATGGATTGTAGAGACACAACAGACATTTTTATAAAAACTAGTCCTGTATGTAAGAATTGGGAAACATTACTAAAGGTGGGTGGAAAGATTTTAAGAGCTGAATAACCAGGGAATATAAAATAATGTTTCTTAGAATTGAAAATAAATGTACAACTGTAATACCCTATCAGAATAGCTGTACAAATAGAACCTAAACAAGCACGTGGCATGATTACTAATTAGAACCAAATCATAGACAAAACCTGCAAGTGACTGATGACTGACATGAGAGTGAGGCTATGCCTCTCAAAGGGGATGCCCCAAATTGGTGCTCTAATTCTGTGTGGGGAGCCTTGAAATCACACACACAGAAGGCACACTGCAGAACAGGTGTACCCATGTTTTGGGCATATTTACACATATAAAAATAAGACATCAATATGAGGGAGATTATGGGGCATAGGAAGTGTTAGAGGGAAGTAAAGAAAAGGGGGAGTGATGTAGTAATAGTTTAATTAAATAAAAATAATTTGCAAAGTAGAAAGGCTTGAAATCATTGTTTTCTCTTTCTATTGAAAGAGCAGTGCTATAAAAAAAACATTAATGAGTCACAAAAGCATATTCTTCAAATTTTACCTTTTGCTTCTCAGCGTATACCTGTGGATGCAATAAGACTTCCTACAAAAGTTAACAGAGAAAGTTTATACTAGGCCTAGTTATTGAGGTATGATTCATTTTCATTAAGAACTCAAAAAAGAATAGTCTTCAGCACTATGCGACATGCCTTGGAGTGGTAGAGAAAAGTATACTTATTGGGCAGAATTCTGAAGAGTCCACTATACAATTAAATCTTCCTGAAATCAGTCCAGTTATGTAGGAAATTGTATGTGCATTAATGATCTGGGGATGTTTTTTGATTCAAGGTCAAGTACTTAGCTGAAACATGAGGCAAATATTTTGACAGAGGTTATGGAAAGAGGATATGGAGTAAACTCTATTACAGGCAAAGTTTTCCCTTTCCCCTGTGAGACATATAGAAAGATAGGTGTTTCACATAAGTTTTCATCAAAGGGCACCATCTTCAGAAGAGAGTGGGAATAAGCAAAGACAGATCATGATGCTTTTAAAGACATGCAAAAACTGTTCTCCAGAACACCCTATTACCATAGACAGAGTGACTGAACTAATTTGGATGGAAACATTGGCTCAGCACTCTGGGTTTCTTACCAAAGGTGACCTCACTTTACGTATCATTTAATAATAAACTTTTAAGATGCAGATGGCAGCAGTGTATCCATGGCATGCTTCCATTCCCAAGAGTTGCTTGTCAGTCACCTGGAGGGAAGTTGGTAACATTTATCTGTTTTCATGATGAAGCATAAAGTTTTGTTTCTATTGCTATAGGACATTCTTCTGGACATGGAATTATTTTCCCTGTATAAAATACGTTGGTAATATATGTTATTGATTAATATATAAAGGTTTATCATTTGTCTCAATATTTTGTACTACACTACTTCTAATGTAGAAACCAAATCCATAAAAATCCCATTGCTGCAAGGGGCGCACCTTTACAGAATTTATTGACTTTACCAGGCCTCTCATCACCCTTACATAGCAGACTTGATGGGATAGTGTGATGATATCTTGAAAATGCAATTGCTGTGCTAGGTAGTTAACAGCACCTTCCAGAAACGAGAAAAACTTACACTGGAAGTTGTATAGGCTTTGAATAAGTGTGAACACACACCCATGAAATTGTGTACAAACACACAAAAAAACACTAACAAAATTAAATCTGAGTCTTACATTTCTTAACTCCCTCCTGATTATAGTTATCAAGAGCAAAAACGCTTGTAGCTTGGTGATGACAGCTTTACACACTAGGCCAAATTTTGTCCAGGTTTCAGTGTGGTAGCATGATAAATGGCTTCTAAACTCAACTAAGACAAAAGAAATCCACAGCATCAATAAAAACAAAAACCCCAAATTCAAATCTATATTTCAGAAAGGCTTCCGTTCAAATCTGAATGGAAAAACTTAATTATATTTATTCCTTTTGTTATACATTTGGAAGAGTGATTTTTAACCTTCCTTTGAAGTATTGATATGTTTACAGACTTAATGGTTTGAAGTAGAAAGAATGTTGCAGAGTGTTTTAAAGCACAGTTTTTTTTTTAATTGAGAAAAGGAAAAAAAAGTTTCCGCCTCCTCCCAGCCTCCCATTTTTATGCATATGGACTTTGCATGTTTTTGATATCAGTTACAGCTATGAAGTCTACACTATTTATGGTGGTGTATTTGGTTGATTTTGTTCTTAAGCCCAAAATAGCTTCTGAATTTATTGTTTATGCAATATTCTATTTAAAGATGTCCTTTTCTCTGAGTTTGGCTAACATCATTTGCTCTTTATTATATTGCCACTTCCATAAACTGACTTGGTAAAATTAGACATTGCTATTAGTAGTGTCTGCAAAATTAATTTTAGAACACTATTAAAAATCTTACATGGCTGGTTTTGTATTTATATTCTTAATTCTGGAAGGTTACAATTTAAAGTGGTCCGGTAGTATGTAAAACACATGTACTATGATATAAATTGTGTAAATAATAATCACTGTATGATCCTCTACTTGAAAGAAATAAACTGATTTACAAATAAATTTTATTTTGTTATTTAAATAAGTATAACTAATATATTTAAAATGATTTAGAGTGTATATATCTCTGTATTTAACTTTATCACATGTAATAGCAAATGTGGCAGGAGATTACAAACATTTTGAAATGGGAATGTATTCTTTGAATTGACAATTACAGTATCATACTGAATATACAACTGTGATTTTTATTTCCTCAATTTCTTCATTTTATTGTTTCCAAAATAACCTCATTTTTATTATTTTTTAAAGATTTATTTATTTATTATGTATGGATATTTTGCCTGCATGCACAGACATATGCACCACATATTAGTATGATGGATCCTTTGGAACTGGAGATGTAAGTTGCCATGTGGGTGTTGGGAATTGAACCCAGGTGCTATAGAGGAGCAGCTAGTGCTCTTAACAGCCCAATAAACTAATTTTTTAAAACATCATTGTCATTTTCTCTCTCCTTTCTTTTTTTCATATAGCTAGTTCTTATGCTCCCAATTTAAATATTTTAGTAACATAACATTTGTAAAAGATTATATAAGATTGATCTGAAGTGATAAATTTAACACTAAGTGCTTATATAGCCTTCAATTTATTAAATATCATATGAGATTATGGATAATTAGTTTCTATGAGTCAGATAAATTATTAATGTAAATTAGAATTTATTATTTTAAGGAAATAAAAATGAATGAACCATTTTCCATTAACACCATCAATCAAGGACTATAGAGACATTAGCTGTGTATATTAGGTTGATATGCAAAGAATATACATATCTTTGGAGTCTATGTTCTTTGTTGCCATTCATTACATTTGTTACCACATAAAATAATTAAATGGACACTTAAGTACTAGTTATTAAAGGAGCTCTGAACAATTTGCATTGAATATAGAACCACCTCTAGGTTGATGAATTTTAAAAACGCACACACACACGGCTCAAGGTGAGGACAGAGAATATGTGCACATACGTTGCTATCTGCCAAGTGATCTGCATTTTGAAGTCAGCTGTCAAATTTGATTAATTGTGAGTTCAGGGGACAGTCAGTACACAGTGGCCTTCATTAGATCCTGAATTTTCTATGCCCTTCACCAGTAATCAGGATGGATCTGCTTACACATTTGACTTGCCCCTCAGTGCATATAGATTAGGAGTCCCTGCACAGAGGCAAAATGGACTTTATCTTCTTCATGTTAAAAAAAAGTATGAGTGTAAGACTACACATCTGTACTTTACAACAACTCTCCACATCTCCAGCAGTGTCAAAGTCTATTTTTAAGGTAGTAAATTCCAAATTTAATTTACAATTTAAGGGAATATGTGTTGTTAAACCCCTTTCTCAGGATGGTGATTGTGATTAGAAGCATACCTAAGGAAGAAATGACAGGGAAAAGCAAATAAGAAGGATCACATTTGAAGCAAGTCTCTTTATTACCAAACTCTAGCAGAAGGCTCTGTAATCATATAAATCCTCAGTTTCAACTTAATGAGCATTCCAGAACATTCTTCAGATTTATTATGCTGAATAACATTTATTTTACCCTCCTGCAATATTTTAAAAGCTTTCATTTCCTTATTCATTAGAATTTATTATTAGATATGTGTCGGGACATATTTGGAGAAGGAAAATGTTATGTTACTTACTCTATTAGAATTAATTACTGTGTAAGATGGTTATATTCTGGCATTGTATAAAGTTCTGCTTTCTCTGAGCATAGTAATACATTCTTGTCATCTTAACATATGGGCTGCTGAGAAAGGACTGTGAATGTATGGTCAGTTAGGACTTCATAGTCAGTAAAGGGCGAATGTTTTTGTTCACATGCAGACAGACTTCAAACCGTGCCTATGTGCAGATATCTTTGAGCAAAGAGTGAGAGGAAGGGCAGTGGATGCTGCAGATAGGTTGATGAAGTTTAAAATGTGAGTCATAGACATACTCATTAAATGTGTAGTCTTCTCTTACACATTGCGATCTACTAAGATTAATGTTGGATAATGTCTGGGGTGCCTCCAAACCTAAGGGATAAAACTTTATTCTTCAATGTGGTGCCACATGTATCCCAGGTATTTCTGGTTAAAATAGATTATTTGGCTTTCATATTCAAGACAAATTTAATGTTTATTTAAAAATGCAATACAGCTTCCACCTACCTCATAGATAAAGCAAGAATTCATTGTCAGAGAACTATATCCATTCACCAGAATCTCAACCACTTAGTACATTGCTCTTGACCAAGGGCCAGAATGCCTTCAGAATTTTGGTGAGTAACTGGCTATGCCACACAATCAGTTACTTTTTTATTGCATTGTACCTCAGAGGTCAATGAAAACATTTGATGTTCAACATACATATTTAAAAGTATTTTTAAAGAAAACTTTGACCACGGTGAAATCATAATTTGCTCAAATATTGTAAGTAAGAACTACCCCATGGGCAGAAAAAAATGTTTATTGAGAGATTAAACAATCTGCTACCTCAGAGGGTGGAGGATAGAATAAGAAGGAAAAACCTTTTTTATATAGAGCTAGGTGACAGTGGCAGGAGAGGTGCCTGAGCTATAGCAGTTATGAATTAGATCAGCAAGAGGTGTGGAACAGGCCAGAAGATTCTGGGACTAGTGTGGGGATTTTAATCTGTTGCAAGTTTATTTAGGTTAATCAGAAACTAGATGGCCTGGGCTGTTGACTACTGGTACCTGATAAGGGAAATAATAGCTTTCTTTTCCTGACAAGGAGAAACCTACTTCACAGGAATTCAAAGAAGTGCTGAGTTTGGATTCCTTTCTATCCAGTAGGATGCCTTGTTCACCTGGTCAGACCGTTTTTTAACTGAGCCCACGCTGTCTTTAGGACACCGTCTGTGACAGTGCCATTTTGGGTCTAACAGTAATTTGAAAAGAGTACAAAGTAGCCATATTTTAAATTCACATTTATATGCTGTATTTAGTGCTGACTTTGCTGTTAAGTATAGTTAAAAGGACAAAAGCAAAGCATTCTGAGACAATTCCAGTCTGAAATATGCCATTATCACATGTATATTCTAATTTTGTGGTGGATAGTGTGGACCTTGTGGTTCACAGCTAAGGCCATCAATGCATTCTCTAATTTGTTATTTCTATATAATTTTGAGATTTATATTTTACATGGTTAGAAATTATTTATGTAAAATATTAATTCCATTATTCCCTGAATGTGCTTAAAATACCTTTTTAAGAAAGTATGGATATTTATTTATTTATTTATTGTTCTTTTCTCCTTTTTAATTTTTTTTTAAAAAAGCAAACTGAGCTGACTCCCTTCCCTCTCTGACCACATAACATCTCCCAGCCCAGCCTGTTCGGGCTCTAGGACCGAATCTGAATCGGCAGGGCAAACGGGAGGGTGCTAGCTCCTTTGTCCCCACTAGCCTGCCTGCAGCGAGCTAGGTAGGTCCTTTGTTTAC
>NW_026067929.1:0-48253 GCF_014885135.2 Alexandromys fortis
ATAATAATAATAATAATAATAATAATAATAAAACAATGTAGTAATAATAGTCCTTCTTTTTGGACCCCAAGAGCTCAGCTAAAAACACTTCCATTTCTATCCCCAGGAGACAGGGAGGGAGAAAAGTATCTTGTATCCAGAAACTGACTCTAGATCTGAACTTTAAATGCCCATGCATTTCAAACCAATCCCCAAAGCCCAAGCAGCCTTCATTTCCCCCTCCAGAGGTGTCAACTTAGTTCCTCCCCAGGCTGGCCTGTTGGAGGCTTTGCTTCAAGTACATAAGATGACTTTCCAATACCCTTTCTAACAAGACCCCAGCAAGAGGCCACTAATTTCTATGGCACAAAAAGCCACTGGAGAGAGATCCTTTTGTCAATATCAACTGGCCTAGCAATTTCCCATCCTCGGCCACATCAGCCTATCGGAGCTGGCAGATGTTTAGACAAGATTTTATAAATCGTTCAATCTCAGCCCATAATGAACCCCAACTGACCATTCCAGAGCAGCCCAAAGCACCAGAGACCTCCCCCGCTGGGCTCCAATAACGCTCCCCTGCTGCAGTGTTATTAATCACGGGATGAAATAGGTGAGCCTCTTGGAAAATAACTGTATGATTGATTAAAGGGCAATCTAAGGAACCATTATTCTTGCTTTATAAACGTAAGTTATATTCACTCAATTCATCTTTGTAGAGGAAATAAATGATTGTTCATTTCTCCTCAGAAATTTTATTATATGGGTATCTACATAATTTGAGAAGAGACGAAGTGACATACTGGCTGCTTTTATGATACTAATCAAAGGGGCTGGGTTACTCGGCTGCAGATTCCAGGCTGGTCTTGTAATTAGGAGGTGAGTAGACAATAAAGAGACAATGTCTGAGGATGTTTAAACTTCTTTTCCCTGAGGGCAAGGGTAGCTGAGTATCTACCTCCCGCCCCACTCCTGTTAACGGAAACTGAACAGAACAGGAAAGAGTCCCTTGATAAACGTGCATGATCTATGTCATTTGAGATATTTCAGGCTTAGGAAAACAACCCTTCCCATCAGTAATTTCTTGTGGGAGAGTACTCTCCAGTATGAATGGGAAGATCCTTCTCCAGCACCACAAAAGAAGATAAAATGCAGAGAGACGTGGCATATCCTTTTATTTGTCCATGTTTTAGAAATTTACACTAAGGATGGATTTGCATATTCAGAGAACAAAAAAATCTAAATTATTTTCTTGCTGCATGTTTGTTTGTAAATCTAGAACCATAGGTATTGCCCTGTTACACATTTATATTTCCCTCTTCTGTCTGTAATTTTCAAATAAGGCCAAGAAAGAAGTTTATTTCACTGGGCTCTTCATTTTAAAAATGACTTAGGATCACCTGGGGGCTGGGGCACCACTAGGACCCTTACCCAAATCACTCTTTAGTAAAAACGAGCCCTGAACACCATTTTCTTGTAGGCTAGTTTGTTTTTATTTACAGTTTTAGATATAAATTAGTAGAGAATTCATGTTAAACAACCAACAGAGATTGTATAACCAGCAATGTTCAAATAAAAACCAGGCAGAATTTATTTACAAAAGTTTTAGATTTCATTGCAATACAACTTGCATAAATTACTAGAAGCTTTATATCATTATAAAAATAAATATCAAATTTGTTTCCACTTCTGAAGGACTCGAGTTCTTCAATCACGTTAGTTCTACCGTGTACATTTATTTTTTTTTTACAAATAAATTTTACAGCAAGTCCTAGCACGCCTATAGAATATATACCGTGGCAATGAAGTGATCAAGATATCCTGAGAAAAAACAGATTGTTTCCAAAAGTCACACAAACATGGGGAAGCTATACTATGCCAATAAATTCACATATGCTCAACAACTTGTGTCCAGTCCTCAGAGTCTGTGGGTTGGAAGTGCGAGGTGCGTCCTCTCTTACAGTGGCACAAGATGTGGTCCGGATTTCCACATCTGGGGTTTGTATCTGTGTACGTATGAGCTCGGGGAAGGAGAATGGCCTCCTGACTTTTATTTATTTATTTTTTCCAAAGCAATTGTGACACCTACCTGTGGACCAAGGAAAAAACCAAATCATGCCAAATTCTTCAGTTCCACACCCACACGTTATCAAAAAACACAAGCTTGTAGCTAGTAGCTCTGCCTCTTTGCCATGTTTAGGGTCTAGGACAAGTAATGCTGCCCAGCAGGAAAATAATGTCTGTAACAGCTCTGGGCTAGGAGAACTATAGATTCTAGTGTGTCCTATGGAAGCCCAGTCCCCGGTTTCTCAGAATCTTATTCTGAAAACAGCATCCATTGCAGGTTTTAATGCCTGAGTTTCTGCACAACTCCCTCATCAAGCAAGGCATCCTTTATGTATCTAAAACACTTCTCAATGACACAGAGATGCCCGGATCATTTAAACCATCATCAGCTAACAGCAGTAGAGGTGAGGTATATGTTAAACGTTTGAGGATATGTATATGTGCTCGTGTGTGCGTGCATGTATGAATTCTGATTAAAGAAGTGATTCTTCAAAGCAGAACTTGAGTAGAAACGAAATCTATAAAATAGAAGGCAAAGAGGCCAGAAGGAAGCCCTGGACAAGCTGACAAGCAACGCTTGACAAGCAAAACCGCACCACACTACACAGGGCACAGGTTTGGGGCTGGAGGACGCAAAGGGAACCCACTTACTTGCACTGCTGAGCTTGGCCCTCCTATAGGTAGGGCTGGACGCCTGCGCCAACAACCACACAGCCCTCACTGGCATCTGTCAGAGGAGGGGCAGATAGTGAGGACAGGCTGCAACCCCTGGCAGCTAAGCCCCTATCAGCTCTTATCCCGGCAAGGAATCCACACTCCCAGGGAATCTTAAGATCCATTTCACTTATGTTCCCTCCTTGCCCCTTCCTCTCCTTGAACCCCCATCTCAGGGATGCCGAATTAGGAACATCGTAGGCGGTGTAAGAAAATTAGGCCTCTGGGAGTTCCCCAGAAACCGTGCTTTCCTCAAGCCAAAGGCAGAACGGAATCTGCTAAACTCCACTTAACCAACACCACAGCGGGGGGGGGGGGGGGGGGACTACACCCAGCAGAGAGTCGAGCGCATTTTTCGTTGCCTTGCAGTTAAATTTGCCAAACCAAAATAGTTACGATGATAGTATTAACAGTAAATTAAATAAAGAGGAAATAAAAACAGGGAAGATCTAAAAAGAGGGCTAGTTTTCTTTCTCACACTGACTTACTTCCCTAATTCTGGTCTGGCAAGTGGCTCTGTCTGTCCAAAGGTTTCCCACTCCCGGAGCCTTTCCCAGGTTTTTAGCTCCCTCTGACTCACCAGGATCCCTCCCCGCCGGCCTCGGGCAGCCTACCTTTCTTGGGCTCGTAGCCGCCGCCCGGAGGCCTGTAGTGGGACTCCAGCGGGTGGGAGCCCGCCTTGCCCGCGTCGCTAGCCGCCTTGGGCACGGCGTGCAGTGTCTCGCCTGGTGCGGAGGCCGCCGCGTTGTACCGCAGAAGGCCCTGGCCTTGCAGTGCGGCATTCAAGTTTCCGTAGTTTGTGTAATTGCCATAGAAAGGCGATGTATAGTAGAGGTGGCGGCCCAGCAGCGGAGAGGCTGAGTAGGGCGAGCCTCCAGGAGGGGCCCCAGATGAGGCGGGGGCGGCGGCAGCTGGAAGACCCGGAGGTACGCAACCCGGGCCCAAGCTTGGTTGCTTGAGGTCCGAAGTGGCGATCTCGGCCAGCGACCACAACTTGGGCTTGTTGGCGGGCGGCGGCGCTCCAGGCGACGTCCGGCTGCCTAGGGGCGTCTTGCCACTGCTGCCACCGCGCGGAGCGACTTCAGGCGCCGGGCTCAGCAGGGGTGCCTCCACGCCCGTGAGTGGCGAGGAGGTCACGGGTTTGGGAGGTGTCAGGTCCCGCTCGCACTCATCTTCCTCATCCTCCTCATCCTCCAGGTCCTCAAACTTGTCCTTACACTCGGAACCCGATTCGCACAAGGGATCCCCGGCGCGGCAGGGCAGTTTCTCCCCGTCTGACTCCGCCGAGCACGAGTGGTCCGTAAGCGAGTCGACGTGCAGACTGATCCCTGCGGGGACGCGGACACGATGGGCGGAAAGTTGGGCCAGCGCGGGCACCCACAGTCCCATCCGCCCAACGTCCTGCACTGGGCCTCCCCATGACCCCGCACCTCACCCCAAGGCTGCGTTAAGCGCAGCCCCAACATCTCCGCAGTGCCCCAGGACTCGCCAAGGCAAACCCCGCAGGCCCGGACCCAAGCCATTTAGCGGCTTTTGTAGGCCTGGGCCCTGAGTAGCAGGTGCGCAAGATCAGCCCCAACCACAGCCCGCCTTGGAAGAAAGCTCTTTGAGCCCCGCTCACCTTCGTCCTCGGCCGAGGTCTCGGTGCCATCCTGAGCCTTGTCCGGATTCTCTTCCTTGTTCCTGGCAGCATCTCCTTCGTCCTCGTCCTCGTCCTCGCTTTTGTTCCTCGGGGCCCAGGTCATTTTGTTCTCCTTCTTGAGGCGTCGGCGCGCGTTGGCGAACCAAGTGGAGACCTGCGTGAGGGTCATCTTGGTGATGATGGCCAGCATAATCTTCTCTCCCTTGGTGGGGTACGGGTTCTTGCGGTGCTCGTTGAGCCAGGCTTTCAGCGTGGCAGTGGCGTCCCGCGTGGCGTTCTTGCGGTACGCGGGGTCGTTGAGCTGGTATGGGTAGGCCGCGCTGCCATATGGGTGATAGCTGATAGCGCCAGTCATTCCGGTGGTGTGCGTGTCGTATGGCGAGCCCTGGAAGCCACAACAGCCTGTGAGTGGAGGGTGCATGGGCCCCTCAGGCATCACCCCCCTCCCAAGGCGACCCTCCTTTCGCCCCCCACCCCATCGCTGCCTTTCTTGCTTGGCTTCTCTGAGCTGAGAACCATTCTGCAGAGAGCCTGAGAAACACAAGGCCAGCTGTCGGGAACAAAACTCCTGCCTTTCGATTCTAGAATTTTGTTTTTAAACTATCTCACTTCTTTTTTTTCCTGAAACGACCTAAGTTCCCGAGTAGCTCAAGCAATGTTTGCAAACACATTCTCTGGATAACCCTGCAGTTCAGCGAGTAGTTTCTTGATGTCTAAATTTCGTCGGCGGCTTCCCGCGCTGCTCCCCACCCTCTTCCCTCCTTTATTAAAAACAGTTCGGAACCCCAGTCGGCTATTCACTCTTTAAAGCAGATAAATCCAATTTGCAACTCAGAAGCCAGCCAGCTTTTCCAATTCTACTTAGTAATTAGCATTTTAATTCATCCTTTACCGTTTAAACCCGAGGTGTTTGTAACCTTCTCCCTAGGCCTGGTTTCCACTCAGGGAATCCCACCTGGGGTCTAACTCCCCATCCCTTTCCGCCCCACGTCCTCACAAGCCCCCAAACTGCTGCGACACGCTCTGGTGGGGCCCACTCTCAAAACCCAGAGAGGTTCAGGAGAATCCCGGGTTTCTAGAGCTGAAAGCCCATAGGCCCCGCACGAACTCTGGCAGCACTTAGCGGGTCCCAAACCCGGCAACAAATTTTTTGAAAGCCAGATCTGAGAGATAGATAAAGGCCAAGACTAGAGAGAGCTTAGACCTGGGTCTAAGGGCGGCAGCCTGAGGCTCGGTGCCCTCCCCCAACTCGGTGACCCCGCCACTACTAGCTGGTCAAGAAACCTAAACCCTAAAGCAGTGGCCCGGGCAGCAGCGGCCCTCGACTTAAAACCTTGCCGGAGATCCGCGGGCGGATTCAGCAGCCCCAGCACTCTGTAGGCGCGGATTAGAGATAATCAATGGCCCCGGCCCGGGTGGAGTAGCACCTCGCACAGTTTTAGGAGAAATCATCGCACAACCGCTGAGGGTCACTCCGGTCCCTTGTTTCGCGTAGCGGCGGGTGCTGGTGACTCCCGAGCCGCCGCCCGCGCCCTGTATCCATTACCCCCCTCAATCCAAGCCAGGGTCGGGGGTCTCCCAGCCCCCACCCAAAAGCGGTTACCACGTAGGACGGGAAGCCCGCGGCCGCTGCAGCGGCGGCGTCTGCGGAGTATTGCAGCGGGCTGCCGAAGCCGGTCGCCGCCTGTGCTGTGAAGGCCGCCGAGCCGGGGTACGGACTGAACGCGGAGCCCGACGCCGAGCGCGCCAGCTCCTCGCTGCGCGGCGCGGCCAGCGCGGAGGCGCCGTACGCGGGGCACGAGTAGAGCGCCAGCGAGCCGGGCGCTTGGTACAGGTAGCCCTGCGGGTAGGACATGGTGGGCGCGGGGCGCGAGGCCCGCGTCACGCAGAGCAGCGGGCAGCGCGCGCGGCACCCTCCATCCACGCCCGGCCGGGGCGCACCAGGGCTACGGGCCGCGGCAGGCTGTGCTGGGCACTATCCTGGGAGGCCCGCGGGACGGCGGCGGTGGCGGTGTCGGCGGCGGCAGCGCGGAGCCGGTGGGCGCAGCCGCGCGCCAGGCCGGCGGTCGGGGTTTGGGGGAGTCTGCAGTCGGGAGTGAAGAGTTGAGGAAGGAGCGCTCGAGTTTCCGAGGGACATTGGAACGCGGAGCTGTCCGTCACGCTCTCATCTGCATATTCTGGTGCCCGCCCCTCCCCTGCTCCGCCCGCTGCCTAGGCTTGGCCGAGGCCGGGGGAGGGGCGGAGAGCGGATGGGTGGAGAGTGCAGGGAATGGCGGAGGAGTGGCAGTGAGCGGGCAGGAGGGACGCGCAGGCTTTTGTCGCGCAGCCGCCTCTCGCAGCTCCCGCCCCAGCCCTCAGCCCGCCGCGGTGAAGCCCAGCCTGGCCAAACTGGGCGTAGCGCTCACCCCCTCCCACTGGCACGTCCTCTTAGCCACGTCCGCGCACCCCGCTGCTGCCGACTCCAGCCTCGGCCCAGCCACCTTCCTCACTCCCCGGGCCCCATTCAACCACCACCGGCTCTCTCGCTCTCTCGCTCTGGTCTGCAAAGGCCTTCCACAGTCAGACCGGGTCCGATCCACCTGGGGGACATACGGATCAGACACCCCTCATCATCTTGAAGAAACCGGCCCAGGGTTCCATCCCGCGTCCAGTGCAGAAGCCTTAGTGAGCTCGAGGGTAGTGTGGAGACACCTGCAGAGTCTCACTTCTACAGTCCTCTGTCCGCCTAGCCTCAAGACCGAGGCTGCCCGCCTGGCCTGGTGTCTGGTTGCCTGCTCCTGGCGCCTATGGTGCCAAGCATCGACCCGGAACCGGAGCGTTTTTTGGTTTGGAGCTGTTACCGGGAGGCCCCTAGATGACACGGCTTCTGCCCCAAGTACACAGAGAAGATTTCAGGCCGTGTGTTAGGAACTTCACGCCTATTAACGTCTGGAAAGCGTCAGTGAGTGATTCGCCTTAAAAAAAAAAAAATCCCCGCCACCCTGGCCCCCAAAGAGTTTTGTTTTCTTTTGTTAAGTTGAAAGCGTCTTCGAAATTGGGGAAGGCTCCCGACGGAAGAGTCGTCTCTGACTTTGCTAGAGTCTTACTGCCACTTCTTGAAGGGACATGGGCCAGCCAGTGAGGTGGAGCGTCGGCTTCACAAGTGGCTAAGGTCACCTGAGGTTCAGGAGTTGAGGTTAGTGAAAGTCCTTGGGACCCAGCACCTAAATTTTTCCGCTCACACCCGCATCCCTTCCCCATGTGAGGGGGTGGGTTGCCTAAGGGGCCACCAGTCCTTTCCATTGTACCTGAAGGACTGCCAAAGGGGGGCGCCTGGGGACTCGGAGGGGGTCTGGTGTGAGCTGGCCCGGGAGGGGGCGCCCACCCAACAGGTGTCTCTTCCTTGAAGCCGGCTAGGTGGTGCACGAGGACCCTGCTGGCTGCGGCTCGGGCCTGAGCTCAGACCAGCTGCCATTTCATCCGTGATGGGCTCTGAAGCTACCAGAGGGCGGCAGAGGTCTCCATCGCGCCCTCCCGGCTGCTGCGTAGGCCTGGCCTTTGGCACTCCCGCTCCTGCCGCTGCCATATCCGTGACACCCAATGAATGCTGTAGGCAGCCAGGCTGCATCACCCCCCCCCCCCAGTCTCAGGAAAGCAGGAGTCAATTGCAGTGATGAACAGAAGATTTTCCCCCCCGGATCGGCAAGCGAGCGAGCAAGTGTATCTATGTCCTTTTGGTACGTACTCTACTCCGCCCTCATCCGCCTCCAAACACTGCCAAGCCGCCCTGCCAACACATCCACTTTCCCCTACAGCCTTTCAAGTCCCCTTTCACCAGTGGAACCCTGAAGTCTCGGGGCATGTGCGCAGCCCACTTCCCACAGACCCAGAACTAGGCCAGGACATATTGCATGGAATCTACAGCTATAAAGACCCCAGGTTCAGGGGAGAGGAAGAAAGGGAAGGGAAGGGAAGTGAAGGGAAGGGAAAGGAGGGAAGGAAGGAGGAAAGAAGGAGGAGAGAGAGAGAGAGAGAGAGAGAGAGAGAGAGAGAGAGAGAGAGAGAGGACACACACACACACACACACACACACGTGCAAGCCCTGGGTGGGGCCAAATCTGCATCTTTAGGTATTTTTGTTTTCCTGGATAGGAATTCCTCTGGGAAGAGGCCCACAACGACGTCCCACATACTGTTTAACAAACAAGCACAGATCAGACTAAGGTATTTAGTTACCTTCCTTAGATTGGTTTTAGTTTTTTTTTTTTTTTTAACACAAAATCTAATTTTTTACCTGGGGCATTCATTTCTAAAGACTAGCTTCCTGCCCTGGTTGCAATGGGGTTTGCCCTCCCTTCCCCTTCCAAATTCTGCCAAGGATGGAAGAGAAAGCAGCCAGTTATTATAAAACCCAGCAGATTGGAGCAGGTCCTTATGCCTAGATGCAGCTGATTTGTACATCAATGAACTACTTAACTAGACAAGCCCGCTTGACTTTGGAGGGTCTCCTGTCCAAAAACATCCCAGAAGTGCAGTCTTCTTGTTCACTGCAACCTATCCAGACCAAGTCTCCCGTATTTCCTCCAGCAATTATCCTTCACCCAAATCTAAACGTTCCATTCTACTGCCTGCTATTAATATTTAAAAAAAAAAACACCCTGGCTACCGTGTGCAATTAAACAGTCGAATCTGACTACAAGCCGATTTTATTGGTAGTGACTGTGGCAAATTAAAATGCCTATACAGAGACATTGAGTTCCTTGTTTGCCTATACAGAGACATTGAGTTCCTTGTTGTTGTTGTTGTTGGGGTATTTAAACTCCATTTCACATTAATGCTCCCTAAGTCTGAAAAAGCCAATTTTTCTTTTCTTGGGTTAAAGTTGTCTTGATCTTTAAGAACCAAGAACAACAAAATCAATGAGTAAAATTCACTTTCCAAGTGTGGAGAGCCTGGGCAGACAGTCCTCACCGTTGCTAGGGTCACGGGGTTAGCTCAAACTGCTCTGAATACCACACTGCCGAGACTTCAATCCAACAACTTCCCTTTCAAAAAAAAAAAAAAAAAAAAAAAAAAAACCGCCGGGATAATGTGGTCCAGGGTAGGAGGGGTGTTCAGGTGTACCGGTCTATAAGGTCCATAAGGAAACCTGGCTTTTGGGTCCTGCTTTTCCCAGCCACCTAAATGGAGAGAACCATGTGCCACAAGCGGGCACGTCGGGTGACCCGTGCTCTGAAAGCGAAAGCCGCTTGTAATGGTTACCTAGGCTATGGGTATTTCTTGTGTACCCTCCCCAAGTGTGTAGCAGAATTAAAAACAAGCACCGTTAGCATGGGTAAGTCTTTATCGCACCTGAAAAGGCCGAAATATTTAGAGCTAGTCCTGGTTAAAGACTCATTTAAACTGCCCGGGTTTTCAGTGGAGGCCACTGGCAAGTCAGATATTCGAGGATTCGCGTTCTGTACGAATCTGATTTCAAGGCCCTGGCACTCGCCTGACACTCTTCGGTCCTGTGGCTTTCAGGAGGCGACGCGGGCCAGAGTCGCGAGGCAGGCGGCGAGGGGGCGCTGTGGCTCGCGCCTGCCAGCTCTGACCCAAATGTGGAAACCTGGCGCTGCCACCGCGCCACCGACGCGAGGCTGACGCCCTGCCAGCGGCCGAATGTGCCTCTTTGCATGCTTGTTTATTCAGGAAAGAAGGAAAACAAATTCCAGTGAATTTCAATAAAACCAGAGGCACTTATACATTGTCTCAACTCTGGTTTTCGTGGATTACTTAAATCTGGGACCCCAAAATAACTGCCACTTTGGTCTGCGCCGATTTTTTTTAACTTAAAAAAAATCGAATTTTTAAGTAGGTCTTCATTAATGAGGGGCATTTAAAATATAAGTACTTTTCAGAGTATCAAATCATATTTTATTGTATTTGCAGCCAGGACGTTTTAGCACGTGCGTGGCGCTCATGGGTGTGTGTGTGTGGGGGGGGTGAAGTTAAGATTTGCTTTTTTTTTTTTTTTTTTGGTTTCGTTTTTGTTTTGTCCTCTTTTAAAGTTTTTCATTGCACCAGCTTTAATTCCTCATGCATAAAGCAATCTCCCTTCGGGCTTCGATTGTGTTAGGGCTGCATCGGTATTTTCAGTTTCTACAGCCGAAGCGCTTTCCTGAAAAGCTTTCACGCAGTCCACCGAAGTTGTCGGAATCTTTGACACCCGCGTCCTGGAAGGAGAAGTCTGGGCCCCACCTGGGGCTCCCAAACCGACTTGCAAGGCCTGGCCTCCTTGATGGGCTCCTCAGGGACAGCCTCTACAGAGCCGGTGTTTGTGCCTTTAGTGCTGAGCTCCCGAAGAATAAATAAAATAAAAAAAGAACGCACTTCCCTCCCTCCTCCCCGAAGATCGAGAATTTCCAATAATCAGCGCTTCCTTTTTTAACTCTCCTCGCTCGCCCCAGATCCTGGTTGGCCCTCCGCTCGGCCAGGCCAGCTGGTCTCCCCCGGTTTTCGTTAGTGGGCAGCATGAGTCCCCATTCTCCCGTAGACGCCCCTCCTCGGGCAGGCTTCCTGAAGTTTATGCCCTGCGCCGAGTCGGCACGAACCTTATTTCTCCACAACTGGCCATTCAGTCTCGTCCTTGGCCCTGTCTGCTGCTGTCCTTAATTGCTCCTCTAGCACCAACCCCCGCCCCCGACCCCCGTTGCCTCTCAGCTGCGACCCTGGGGCCCGCGACCCACCGGTGTTCATGGCAAGGCATCCACGAGAGTGGGCCCAGATTCCTGCACCCCGCCGGGCTGTGGACGCGCTGACCGGAGCTCCGAGAGTCCAAGGCTCCGCCAGGAGAGAGCGCAGCGCGCGCAGCCTGGGAGCCGGGGAAAGATCGACTAGGGACGCTCCTGGACCGTGCTAGTTTGCCGTCCGGGGTTCAGGAACCTATCAGAGAGTTAAAGGGGAGCGACGTTCCGTTTCTGGAAGGTCAGAGAGTGTCTAGAGCAACTTCACAGCCAGCTCCACTGGGCCCGGGCACCCACTGGTGCCTGTGGTCCACACGGCAGACACAGGACCCCGACCTGCACAACCTGAGCCCCAGATTCCTAGAGGATGCTGACTCGCGGTTTTGGGAGAGCGTCCCCCAACCCTCGGTAGCTGCGCTGGCGTCTGCAGTCAGGTTTATAGGCGATAATGTGCACCTAGAGCCAGGCCTCAGGAGCAACTGCAAACCTGCCTGAGCCCCAGATGAGTCTTCGCTGGAAGGAAAGCGCAGCAGGAAAACCATCAAGCCCTAACTAAGTCTTCACACATTTCCTTCTCCAAGAAAGCCAGGCTCTGTAGAGTGTGCCTGGGGTTGGTCTTAATATATCCTTGCCACCTCTGGATGTCCAAACAACTCTCCAGGACCTAGTCTAGGTGGCATGTAACCTCTAACACACTCACCTTTACCCCGACGCTGTCGCAGAACGCTCTTATATATCAGGAACGTAGTGCAAGGAGCATTATACTTTTTAAGAAAAAGGAAAGATGTGGAGAGGGAGGGGGAGAGAGGACAAGAAAGAGACTGTATTTTTTTTTTTTTTTTTTAAAGGATAACTCTGCCTTGCCAGTAAAACACACCTACTGAGAGAACAATATTGGTGCAGATACAGGCCAGGCAGGTATGCGGAGTCACGAATTCTGGAGAAACCTTGTGGGGAATCGAGCAGACTTTCAAACCTGGAAGAACCTGAAGATAGCCAGACCCCCGTGATGGGGAGGCCTCCTGACAGAGAGATGCACTCCATGCTCCCACTTCAGAACTCCCAGCAAGGCACCCCAACGATCTGGGAGGTGACAACTCAAAATACTTCAAAGAAATGGGGGGGGGGTCGCATTGGTGACCTCTGAAAAGCCAGAGGTAAGAGCTGCTGTCCAGCCAGAGAGCAGAGAAACAGCACATGGGAGCCGAAATTCCGGCACAACCAGAGTAGCAGGCTTGAGACTTTTCAGAGGCATCCTGATGATGGGGTCACGCTGTATTTCGTGGCACGAAAATGCTGCCCAGGGTGGAGGTGGAGTGGGGCCCCTCATGTCCACAGGACAGTGGAGAGCATGGGAGGAGGATGGAGAGGGACCATGTGGAAGATGGAACTTAAAAGCAAATGGTGATATTTTGTGCTGGCAGACAGAGTGAGGGGTTCTTGAGGAAAGTCTGCGCTCTATTTCAGGCATAGAATACTCATGCAGAACGGCTCCCATCTCTGTCAGTAGTGTTCTGTCCTGAAAGCCGCTCCTGAAATGAGTTCAGTAAACATCGCTGGACACTAGCAGTTATTATCCGAGAAGAGCAGTTGCATGAAGTCATATTGCTCTGCACTGTGTGTGTGTGGGTGTGTGAGAGAGAGAGAGCTATTTATGTTTCTGAAATACTTACAATTAGGCACTAGTATTACAAGGAGGCCCCTAGGCATGGGAGGATAATGTGCTTCTTGTGAAAATGTTTGATTTCTCTAAAAATCATTTTCTGAAAAAAATTTTCATTCTGCATCTTTCATCTCTATAATAAATAAAAGATGTATTGCATCTTTAAAACAAACGACACCTGTGTGTATTTGGGGGCATGGTTTGAGGCATGGCAGGGGCACGGGGAGGATGTTTTTCTCACAGGAAGTCTAGGATGTAACCCTGCTTTACTCTGTACTGTATTCTGGGAACTCTGGCAGGCATAGATTCTAGAAGAAGAGGTGTTCAGGCAGGTCACCTGCACACCTCTGTGGGAAGCGCCTTCCTTACTCCTGCCCTGGGTGGAATTCTCATTATACCACAGTGAACAGTGAAGGTGTTTTAGAGAATTCAAATGACAATTTAGAGAGGGAATGCCAGGAGACAGGAAGCTGGGGAAGAGTCTGGGAAGGAAGCATGAAACCTGAAAGGCAAAGAGAGAGGCAGAAGCAGGGAGGGAAGAAGGTTAGGCCCTGCCACAGCCCCTGTATCTCCCAGGCCTCCTCTCTCTCCAAGAATGGAACACAGGGCCGTTCTTGAAACAATGACTCAGGGCTCTGTCCACTTGTCCTGCTGCAGTCAGAGGAATTGGGTGTTTGCAAACCTAAGTCCCTATTAAGCTCTTGCGCAGAAGGAGAAGCCCTTTTCAAACCCTTTTCCATGGTCTTCCTGTGTTAACTTGCTGCAGAGGCAGAAAGGAAGGCAACATAGTTGCAAAGCTTCCCTTTGTTCTGTGGTTTGAACCTGGTATGACCACAGTTGTGGGATACTGCTCTACCGTCTGTCCCCTCCTGTCCACAGCAGAACTTCTACAAGCTGCTTCCTTTAGTAAAGCCTTCCTTTTCCCAAGAGTTTCTAGGGGGCAACGTTTCAGTCAATATGGCTGCTTTCTTCGTGGCTCTCCTTACTTCCTACCCCTGTCTCTATGCCAGCCAGTGCAGGCACGAGACAAGCATTGATTAAATGAACACACACACAAGGAACGGATGTCTGACTCCTGTCTGGGCATTTCTGGAAGGCATGAGGGTGGGGTGTGGAAGAAAGAAACAACCAGGATATAGGCGTTTCAGGTGCTCACTCCCAGTCCCCACATGGAGACTTCTCTGCACTGGACCATGTAGCCAGTCCAAGCTCATCAATATTCCCTCACAGCAGCTTGGGCTTCCAAGGATCAAGCAAGATCAGTCTGGGAAACCAAGGTTCTTTTTTTCTTTTTCTTTTCTCTCTCCCGCCCCTAGCAGAGTTTCTCTGCAGAGCCCTGTCTGTCTTGGAACTCACTCTGTACACCAGGTTGGCCTTGAACTTAGAGATCCACCACCACCACCACCACCCAGCAGGAAGCCAACCCCTTCCCTTCTCTAAGACAGGTTTTTTTCTGTGTGATCCTGACCACCTGGAGCTTGCTTTGTAGACCAGGCTGACCTGGAACTCACAGAGATCCATCTGCATCTGGGATTAAAGGCCTGCACCACTACCTCCTGGCTGGAAGTCAGATTTTAATGGCTCTTGTGCTTTGACTACATCCAGAGGCTCAGTGTTTGAGGTCTTAATCCCCAGGGGTGGTGTTGTTTGGGGTGGTTATGGAGACTTTAGGAGGTAGAGTCTTGCGGGAGTGGGTCGCTGAGGCTGGGCCTTGGCATTTTATAGCCTGGTCTCCCTTCCTCTTTTCCTGATGACAGAGGCAATGTGGGTCACTGCTCCCCACTCTAGGTGCCAAGCCTCCCCCTCCATCCTGTTTCCCCTGCTACTATGAACCCCTCTGTCCCTAACTTGCTTTTGTCAGGTGGTTTTTGGTCACTGTGACACATGACCAATACAAGGCCCAATAGATAGGACTATTTAAAGTAGCTTTTTTGTTTTTGTTCCCTTGATTTTTGATACAGAGTTTCTCTATGTAGCCCTGGCTGTCTTGGAATTCACTGTATAGACCAGACTGGCTTTGAACTCTTAGAGATTCATCTGCCTCTGCTGGGATTAAAGACATGGATCACCACACATGGATTAGCTTTTCATTTTTAAAATAAATTCTTGAGTTAGCTGTCAGCCCCAGATTTTGTATTTCTTGAGCACAGTGGCCACACAGCTTCATTTCCGTCTCACATGGCTGGCAGGTCTCCCAGAGAGAGCCCGGACACAGCAGCTGGGTGAATGAAAAGATGAATATCAGCCTATTGATGGAAAAGAAAAGTTAAGCAAATGCAAACTGAACTTTGACAATTTTAGTAAAAATGTACCATAGTGAGAAAAAGTTTTAAATGCTTATTTAATTGTAATGTTTATATTGTGTGTCTTGCTTGTAGGTATGTATATGTGCTACACGTGTGCCCAAGGAGGTCAGAAGTCGGAGTCAGATCCCCTAGATCTGAACTCACAGAGGGTCATGAGTCAGCATGTAGGTGCTGGGAATTAAATCTGGATCCTTTGCAAGAACAGCAAGAGCTCTGAACTTCTGCCCATCCCTCCAGTTCCTATGCCGACATTTTCCCCTCTTCTATTTTTTTTTAAAAATTATTCTTTTAAGGATTGTAGAACAATTACATAGCTTCCCCCTTCCCTTTCCTCCTTCCAGACCCATGCAGCTCTTCTTCCTCTTTTAAATTCACAGCCTCTTTTTTCATCAATTGTTGTTGCATGCACATGTATGTGTACATACATATGTAGTCTCAGACACAAATACAACTTGATCAATCCATACATTACTTGTATGTATGCTTTCAGGGCTGACCATTTGGTGTTGGATAATCAGTTAATGTGTTCTTCCTTGGGGAAGACTGTTTCTCTCTCAGCTTTCCTAAAGCTAACTTTTTGAGATTAATTTTAAAATAAAGTGTAAATGGGGAATTCTCCTAGCACTCTGCTTCTTGTGAAAGCATTTTGTTTATTTGCAGACAGGGTGGTGTTTGGGGCAGAATACCCAAGTCTCAGGGTGGTCAGTCTGGCACTCACTCTTTAGCCAAGGTGACTTTGAAGTCCTGGACTGTCCTCCCTGCCTTCACTTTCCCAGTACCAAGGCTACAGCATGCACAGCCAGCTTCAGCTCTGGGCAGGCTTTTGTGTGCACTTGCTCTCACTGTGTACATGGAGCCTTGGCTTCCATCCCAGAACAGGGTCCCTCAGTGCCACTGTCTCCCACCTGTGAAACTTATCCATTTGACTCACGCCTTTAGTCTCAACACTCATGGTGCAGAGGCAGAAGGATTTCCGTGAGTTCAGGGCTAGCTGGGGATACATAATGCAACCTTCTCTCATAAAAGGAAATATTAAAATCCCAGAGGCACATTTTGAAATAAGCCAGCATATCATTGTTTTCAAGGGTTGGGAGTGTAGATCAGTGGTAGAAAACTTGGCTAGCACATGGAAAATCCCTGGTTCAATTCCCAGAGCCAGAAGTTTTGACATTCATTAGTAGATACACAGTTTACAAAGATTTCCTCATAGTCTAAGCATTAAATTTTGATTTAAACCTTTTTTGTTATGTGTGCATATATGGGTGTGCATGTATGTATGAGTGTATGCATATGAGATTCCTCATGTGAGAGAAAACGTGGTACTTTTCTTTCTGAATCTAGCCTTTTATCCTTCACATGATGGATGATGTCGAGTCCCATCTACTTTGCTCCAAATGACATGACGTCATTCTTCATGGCTTGACGAAGGCTTAGTTACGTCAGTGCCCAGCGTTTATGTTCACAGACGACCCTGCGTCTGCACTGTCCGAGTATGGGATGAGTAGGCTGGAGTGAGTCTTGCCTGCCGTGTCCTAGGAGAGGTCAGTCTCATTTGCCTGTGTCTTTGGCCAGGTGCCCTGAAGCCAGACAGGGATTTTTCTGAACAGCACTCGTACTTCTGGGAACTAATTTTCCACATATAATGAAAAAGATTCCATTTTAATCTATTAATATGTGTTTCACTAATCAATTTTTCAAAAGCAGAAGTCAAGTTGCATAATTGCGGCTCACTCCACTGGGTTTGACTATTTTATAGGCCGATGTCTCTCACGAGCGTAGACACCCAAAACTCTCAAGCATGTTTGCGGATGAAGCTCAGCGGTGCATCACTGGACAGCACAGATTCCCCAAGCATATTTATGAATAAATTTTAACACCAATGGACAGCACAGTATAAGCATACAGTTCTCTGCAGGAGCTTAACATGTTAACAGAAAAGAATTGCTTGACTATTTCATCATTTATAACTTCTTGGGGTTGGGATTGTAGCTCTGTGGTCGAGGGCTTGCCCACCATGCTCAAAATCGTAGCTCTACCCTGACCACTGCAAAACAAACAACAAAACACCAAACAGTAACAGCAGCAAAAGCATTTTTTTTCAAGTTTTATAATTTATTTATTTTGTATGCAGTGTTCTGTCTGCAGGCCAGAAAAGGGTTCTAAATCTCATTACAGAGGGTTGTGAGCCACCATGTAGTTGCTGGGAATTGACCCTCTGAAAGAACAGCCAGGGCTCTTAACCTCTGAGCCATCTCTCAAGTCCCAAAAGCAACCTCTTGATCTAGAGTATCTGGGAGAATGCAGGCAAGACAGAATCTTTAACCTGCTAAACTGGTCACTAGCAAGAAACATGAGTTCTTTGATGCTGAGGCGCGAGAAAGGCGTATCCTCTTCTACTCAACCTTGTACCATGGACCTCAATTTGAGAGGGCACTCAGATACGCAGAAAAGTGAGACACTTGAAAAGCGTCTACCAAAAGCCCCAGGTGTCTTCAATATGTTCCTTAACTCCACACGAGAGTTTAACACGGTTACAGGATAAAAACTCCTAGTGATTTGAATGAGCAAAATGCACCACAGGCTCGTGCATCTGAACACTTGTTCTCCATGGTAGCACTGTCTGGGGAGGTCTGGAACTTTGGATGGAGGAAGTATGTCAGTGGGAGGGGAGTGGACTTTGAGGTTTATAGTCTTCCCTCGCTCCCAGCTCACTCTGCGTCTGATATGTGTGGACTGAAATGTGGTCTCTCCGCTGCTGCTCTGGCTGTCTGTTTTGACTGCCAGTTGGCATGCTGTTCTGCCACTATGGACTTTCATCCCTCCGGAACCAGAAACCAAAATAAACTTCTTCCACAAGTTGCTTTTGGCTATGGTATTTTATCACAGCAACAAAAGTAACTAGTACAAAAGTCCTTGTTTTCAAGAGTCCATTGTATTTCTGAATTATAAGGAAAAAACACCAAGCGTATGTTTATTTTTTAATGCCATTCACAGTGTTATCAAAATATTAAAACAGCAGGAATAAATGAAGTCAAACATGACATTGAAAACCACAGCACAGCAGGGAAAGCCGGTAAAGGTGCTGAAAGGCAACGAACAAGATTCAAAAGCCATAGCTTGAGAAGTCTCGCTGCTGAGAAACTCTTCCTCCTCAGAGAGGGAGGCAGCATCAGCAAAATGTCAGTCAAATTCCCAGTAGCCACTGTTCTTCAATGGGTACATCAATATTGAAGTCGGTACCGAGTAACAGAAGTTTATAATGTTGGTGAAGTGAGAAAGGAGGACCAGCCTGAGAGCTTGTGAATTCATTTCTGTCCTTGCTGTGAGGTCACTGAGTTAACTCAGTCCTGTGCCATGCAGATGGGACACACAGAACAAGTGGGACCAACGGAGGACCTAACAGTGACCCCCACAGGTCTGGCGTGTTAACTCTAAAATGGATGTTCTGACATCAGAGCAAGTACATATCCAGGGAAAGAAGCAGGTTAACCATGCCTTTCACCTCATGGCATTACAGAATTATTTTGAAATTGCTCATATACTGAAACTTAAAGCTTCTTTAAAAAAGAAGGATAAAAATCTCACAAGTTAGAGGTTTACAAGTTTTTCTTATGATCCAACCAAAGCTGTTTATGATAGAAAAACAAAAGGCATATGCTGGTTAAGAAATCTCTTTGAGTGGAGAAGATAATAAAGTGAGAGCTGGTGAGATGGCTTAGTAGCTAAGAATCCTTAGTTCTCTGGCAGAGACGAGTTCAGTTCTCACCATCTATATCAGGAGGTTCAATTCCAGCTACAGGGGATCTGCTGCTGCTGTCTGGCTTCTCCCAGCACTTGCATTCACGTGCACACACCCACACGTAGGCACACACATAGAAATAAAAGTAAATTTGTTGAAAATGGAAAAACAAGCCACAGCAGGTCGTTGTGCAAATTATGTGTCATTATTAATTACGATTTCAGCGTATTCTTCAGTGAGATGTTTGTAGTTGTAAATGCATCGACCTCAATAAGATCATCAGCTAAAATTTTTCAGGTCCCCAATAGAACTATCTCCAAGAAGATTTAAAAATCGCTAGTAATTATTGTGAAAATGTATAGCATCACCAGTCACAAAGGAACATCAGCCTGAACCTTGTGGATCTGCACACGACAAGCCCACTAGAATGGCTGAACTAAAAATGCCAGCATCAAATGTGGATGAGAAAGGAATACTGAGACGGTCGAGCACCATGGGCAGCTGCAAATCAACACCCTAACTCTGCAGATCACTGTGAAGTGTGACATAATGTGTAGAACTCACTAACAATAGTTTAAGAAGTTTTGCTCCTCAAACTTCTCCCCTGCAACACACACCAAGGATACCTTTTGACCCACGTTTGTGGTAACCTCAGCTTCAGACTCGACACCCTGGATATCAGCGGACGAACGGACCACTGAATTTTGGTCTACTCAGACATGCAGGTTTTAAGATGTGAATGACACATGACACAGATGCATCTCAGAAGCACTGAGTGAGTGGCAGACAGAAGGATGTGCATGGTGTGAGCCCTTCCTTGGGTGTCTCTGCTTCACAACAGACTGATAGGCAGTGTCCAAGGTTACAAAGGTCATCTGGGGCTGAGGGTTAGTGGTGGAAAAGAAGGAGAGTTTTTTTTTTATAAGAATTAGATTCACATGGATCCACATTGTATAAAAAAATTAAGCTTAGTGGTAGAGATTTACATGATGTGTAGATTTCATCTCCGTTTACAAAACAGACGGCTTATGTTTTTATGAAAGGATGAATTAATATTTAAATACTCACTCGAGAACTCATATTTGCTTCACAGAGTCTCTAAGACTCTCACAGTTGTTCTGAGCCACCTTTGTCTGATGGGCGATGGGGAATTTTCTAGTTTTATTCTAACTACTTTTTTGGATCAATTTTTTTTGTTTTCATTTATGCACAAGCATATATGCTCCCTAATAATGAGATGGAGACTTGTTATAAACTATGAAAGCGGGGCCTTGGCTTAGGCCTGTTTCTAACAGTTCTTATAACCTGAGTGGACCCATTTCTATTTCTCCATATGCTGCCATGTGACTCACGGCTTTTTCCTCTCCTCCTGCATGCCCTGCTTCCTCTGTGTCCAGCTGATGACTCCCTTTTCTTCTTCCCAGAGCTCTCTCTGTTCAGATGTCCCATCTATACCTCCTGCCTAGCTATTGGCCATTTAGCTCTTTATTAAAGCAAGGACTCATATCTACACAGTGAAGTAAAGTATCTCCCAACATGTCTGTCTCTGTGTGTATTTCAACGAGTCTGTGTCTCTGTGTGTCTATATGAGTGTCTATCTGTGTATGTGAGTTGTCGGTGTGTGTCAGTGTCCTGATACCTGACTTCGGGTTTTTATTATTAAGACTAATTAGAATTCATGCTACACTCATGAGTTTGAAAACAAAACAGCTTTAAATGCTTCCGGAAATAGTTTCAGATTTACAGGAAATTGCAGGGATCATGCTGAGCTTTGAACACTGTCACCAGCTTTCCCAATGCTCAGCTCTTAGATCACTGTGTTTGTTACACGTGGCCTAGGTTGTCAAGACCCTCCTTCCAGGCAGGATGTGGACTCCTAATCCAGCTCTGTCTATCTAGGTGACCACAGGCTCCTCTCTGTCAATTCAGGCCATGTAGCTGTTTGTTCAGAGTTTATGATAGCTCTGGTGGGTCATCACTTCACCCTTTGTTTGCTGTGCTGTGACTTTTGCAAATATTTTCTTTATATTAGTTTTAACTCTCACCAGAAACAAACGTGCAGGGTGTTTCCTCCTCACTGGACCTTGAAGCACAGTGTTCCAAACCTTGTTCTCTGTCAACAAGCCTTAATGGGGACCACCCACTGCTGTGCTTGTGTGGGAAGACATCCAGCTACTCTTTCCCTTCTCCTGTCTTCTCTGGGCATTACCATCCTAATCCAAAATTAGAATTTGAAAACTTTTCCTCAAAATTTGTGTTCAGTGTCTTTAAAATATTTTCCACTTTGTTTGTTTTCGGTTGGTTTTGGGACAGGGTCTCTCTATGTAGCTCTAGAGGCCTGGAACTCACTATGTAGACCAGGCTGGCTTTGAACTTGTAAGAGATCCTCCTGCTTCTTCCTCACAAGTTCTGTGAATAAAGAACATTAAAGACATTAAAGGCATGTGCCATCCTGTCAAATTTTATGTTCAGTATCTTTATGTCATATAATTTAGTTATAATGACTATAAACAGCATACGAACACCAAGACAGCAGCTCAGTTGTCTTTCTCTTCCTATTGGCTGTAGTTCATCTTGGTTCTTGCTCCCAGTTGCTGGTGTTCATTGACCACCTTCCTGCTTCCTGGCATGCAGTGTGCTCTCGTTTCCCATTATTAAACAGTGGCACCACACCTCTTCTGGTACATCCCCTTGGCTGGCATCTACTTCCTCTGGGGAAGTGAAGGGGGCTTTGTTCCCACTAGCACCATGCCAGGCTAACTGCTTGCTGCAAAAATGTTTTAGCAAAGAATAGAGGAGCGTCTTCTTCACCAGTCTCTGTGTTGAAGCTCGTGCTGGGATACATGCTTGAGGTCTCTGGTTCCAGTGAGTGCCCTGTGGACTGGGCTTTGTGTCAAACCTTATGTCCTTGAGATGTGGTCTTGTAGTAGGGGGTGAGTGTAGACAGATAAGGGATATACAAGGAGTGTCAGTGGCATCTCAACTAGGTTGAGATCACTCAGTAGGAAGCTTCTGTATTAAACATCTTCATGGAGACTCAGCAGGGTACCATATAGATCCTGGTTTATGAGTCCAGAGCTAGGTCCCTGATTTCTAGACTCCTGGTATATGTGCCTGTCTATATTGTTTTCCAAAAAGCAAGGGAGCGGGGACAAGAGGAACTGAGAGACACCACAAGCAATTAAAGAGGGGTGTTTGATAGCAGCTGTAAGAAAAGGTCACCACAATGGGTGACATGGATTATCAGTCTTTGTGAGTGACAATGAGCTTCTGGGGGTGTGTAGCTATCTGGAGGATGTAGTCCATGAAAGGTAGGCACTGATAACTCACATCTTACAGTTGCAGGACAGAAGTCAAAGGGAGTTAGTTTCTGTGGCTGATACAAAATGTCCATGTGTGGCTGACTTAATACAGCCAAAAATTTATCTTCTTACAGTCTTAGACAGCAGGAGCCCACAATAATGGTGTCTTCAGATCCAAGATCGAAGGCCTTTCCTGCATCTCCCAGCTTGTATCCTGTCAGGTTCTCAGGGAATTCCCACCACCTCAGTGACTTTTGGGGGACAACCTCCAGGAGTGGAAAGCCTTGAAAACCATTTTCTAGGAGGAATACAGATAGCACATGCCTTTAGGTGCAGAAGAGTCAGGGAGCTAAGAGGAATGAGCCATCAAGACAGGCAAGATGTTACTGCCACCAATAGACAGAGTAGCAAGACCCCAGGGAATAGGGTGTCTTGTCTCCAGGCAAGAAGTCCATAGGAGGCTGGCTCCCATTTTTCTGTCCCTTTCCTGACTTCTGAAAAGCCTCCTCTCCTCCCATCCTTACGGTTTCCAGAGGTTGCCCAATTTCCAGCCTCACTCCTCACCTTCCTGCTTCCTTAAGCCTGGGGTGAACCATTTTCCTGTATCTTCCCTCACCATCACTAGTCCCAAAGCAAGGGGTCTGGTCTGGAGAGAGAGGCAGACCACCAGGTTTTAGTACAGTCTAACAATGCATTCTTGATACCGCTTCTAAAATTAGCCAAGGCTGCCAGGACAGCCCCCATATGCTGGATGGCTTCAGTGCTGGACATTAGCTTTTTCTCAGCTGTGGAAGCTGCAGGACCAAGGCTGGGGCATTATCAGGATTGGAGTCTCCTGCGGCTGAAGGGTGTTGCCTCTTGGTTTCCAGTGACCTCATAGGGCAGCATTAACTCTGACCTTCTCCTTTTATGAAGATGTTAGACTTCCTGAGTTAGCATCCGCCCTAAGTACTGCATTTGACATCCTAGGTGGTGGGGTGAGGGCTTCCACAGGGATTTGTGGTGTGTGTGTGTGTGTGTGTGTGTGTGTGTGTGTGTGTGAGTCTTTGAAACCTCCCTGCACACTAGCTCAGGCTAGCCCAGGTTTTCCAGGGTGTTGGAACTTGTGTGCTTGGTTGCTGCAGCCCATTGTGCAAGGCCTGGCTGCTCTCAGCTCACCCCCTGTCCCTGTTGGAATGTGCCCTCAGGTCTCCACACCTCCAATGCAGGTGAGAGGTGCCACTGAGCTCAACTAGTCAAACCTGTTTCTCACCAGACTCTCCAGAGATCAACCCTAGTGAACCTGGTGTCCTTTCCTAAATCCTTCAGCCTTAAGGTCCAGGACAGAGGTGGGCAGGTGTGGGTGTCAGAGGGCGCCTGGTCCCTAGAGGCTTTGGTCTGGTCCTCTAGCCTCCTGCCAGGCTGTTCATACCTCTACTTGAGGTCTTTTGGACTTTGCTGACTTGTGGAAGTTACGGGAAGATGGGTGGGTGGGGCTTGCCTTCCTATTAACTTCACATTCAGTTATGAAAAGCAGGGTAATCACTGACCAAGGTCTTAATGAAGACACTTGTGCCAACACCTGAACTGCCTGTCTTAAATTCTTTTAAAAAGAAGGTTTTGAAAACAAAGCTATGCATGGTGGCACATGCCTTTCATCTCAGCACTTGGGAGGCAGGGACAGGGGGAATTCCAGCCAGCTTGGTTTACATAGTGAGACCCTGTTCAAAAAATGTGGAAGGTAGTGTTGGAGAGATGGATTAGCAATTAAGCAATTAAGAATATTTTCTGCTCTGACAAAGGCCATAGCTTGGCTCCTACCACCAACATCAGTCAGCTCACAGTTGCCTATAGCTCCAGAGGCAGGAGGAGGGGGCACCCTCTTTTCTCTGCAGGCCTCAGCACCTATATGCACCCCTCTTCCACAGACAAATACGTCATCAAAGGTGCTATGAATGTAATCCTTTTTTAAAAGAAGGTTTTGTATTGACCAAGATAGCAAGTGTGTCTTGGGCCGTGTGGTGTGTGTGTGTGTGTGTGTGTGTGTGTGTGTGTGTTATAAGATACACTGAAAACCACATGGCAATACCTACTTAGCTTGCAAAATTATTTTTGAATATCAAAAATTAAAAAAAATAGGTGAGGCTATCATAACACGAAATAAATAAGGAAACGAATCTGAAACAAGCAGTTTGGGAACTAGGGAACATCAGCAAAAACGAGCAGAGCTTGTTGAAAGAGTGTGAGACTGAGGTCCCTAAAGCAGACTCAACACAAGGACAGGGGATGGATGCAGGGCGGGCGTGAGGCTTCTAGATGGAGCAGTCAGGGACCCCGAGACGTGGAGACCCATTCTCTTGGAAAGAGGGCACTTTTCAGATTCAAGAGACAAGGACAGAGGAGGAGAGAGGAGAAGGAGGAAGAATGAGAAAGAAGAAGGAGGAGTGAGGGAGAAAAAGAGAGAAGAGGGAAGAAGGGGGAGGGGAAGGAGGGGCTGAAGAGGCTGCAGGACAAGTCCTTCCACCAGGGTTGTTGCTGGCGATAGGAATCAAGCACTCATTTCCATAAATTACACATAATTATACTGTTCCCATAAATGACTTCAAGATTATTGATCAAGTTAAGATTCCCCTGGCTTTTATAAGAATTTACCGCAAATTTGTGGCTTAAGGCAAGGCAACAGATTGCCCCTCTTCCTGTCACGGAGGTCAAGCCAGAGTGCAGATGGGTCTGGCGCCCTCTGGAGGCCCTAGGGAGAATCCCTCCATCTCTCTGGGCCCTCGGCTTCTTGGCTGGTGGCTTCCTGGCTTCATCCCTCAGCTCTACTTCCTGTGTTCTCCCTTGAATTCCTCCTCTATCTCTTGTGAGGGAAGAGGCCCATCCCGATAACCAAGGGTGACTTCAGGTCGAGATGATCAATTCAGTTATACCTCCGGTTCGTGCACAGCATTGAGGCATAGGACATTTCTTTCCTTTTAATATTTTGTATTTATATGAGTGTGGTGTATGTGTGTGTGCAGGTGCAATAGCCCAAGAGCTCTTGAAGGCCAGAGGATATCCAATTCCCCCCCCCCCCGTCTCTCTCTCCCTTTTTCAAGTTACAGACTTATAGTCATGTACAATCTTGTCTGGATTTGAACACAAGCCCTTATGCTTGTGTTATGGTAAGTGCTTTTCCTTGCTGAGCTGTCTCCCTCACACTAGACGTGGACATCTCCTAGTGTGGCCCATCTTCAACCCATTAGGGAATGCGAAGCTGATCATGGTACCCCTCCTCACATCCCTGAGTATTTCCATGCATGTATAGACATGTAGAACATCCTTACACACGTGCGCATGCCTCCTAGACACACAAGGCTCAGAAGCACCTATGAGCGGTTTGCAGCTTGCAGGCATGTGCTTCAGCATGCACATGCCTGTGTGCATTTCCTCCTTTAACCCCCCGGGGCTGTGCTTTCCTGGTTGGCCCTACCCTGTGGACATCCTGTGTTGGACTGGTCACACCTCCTTAGAGACCACTCCCATATTGTGTTTATACATATGGTTCTTCAAGCACTTTTATCCAGACATGATTTTACAATGTCATTCATTTGTTTTGTGTATATGTGAGTACATACGTGTCCTTCCATGTGGAGGACAGAGGCCAGCGGGTGGAATTACTTTTCTTCTGTAACTATGTGGGTTCTGAGGGCCACACTCAGACCATCAGGGTAGGCAACAAGGGCCTTTACCCACTGAGTCATCTTGTTGGCCTGGGACATGGTTTTAAGTTGACTTCTTACAGAGTTAACAGTAAGAGGCAGTGAACTTCCATGTCTTTGTGCAGCATGTCCTTGGCATCTCCCTTGGGTAAATTCTGAGAACTGAGAGGGCTGGGTTTTCAGGAAGGAGTGTGCCCAGCACTGGGGAGCCTTTCCAAGGGCTCCACTAGTGTGACTGGCTCCCGCCAGGCCTTTGAGGTGCAGGGGCTGCAGCTGCCCTTCTTGATTGACAGTGCACCCTTCTCAGCTCTGCCGCCTTAGCTCTCTGTAAGCCCGTACCTGGGACTTCCTGAAGTTCCAAGCCTGTGTTTCTGACATCGTAATAAACGCCTCTCCATGTGCTTTCCACCATTCATGTGTCCTTTGTTTATCAGTGTCATCTTTACATCGTCAGTATGTGTTTCCGGCACCCCTTTGTGTTTTTGGGTACCTCTCCTGTTGGATGAGTTTGGATCCTTCCCCCAGTTTGTGTCTGACCATTTGAAATGAACATTTGCAGATTTAGAAACCGAGCTCGCAGCAAGGCTCTGGCATGGTGGAAGCTCACCCTCCCGCTTCTCTACGGCACTCGGTTCACTTTGCATCCTGGGGAGAACATTTCCCTGCTCCTCTGTGGTAGAGGTGGTTTTGTTAACTGCCCCCCATGGGTGACTTCTTATCTGTCCCTCAGCCTTGTGAGGTTTATGCTGAAATTTCCAGGGTTGCCTTAGGTCTGTGGTTTTCAACCCTATGAATATAGCAACCTTTACAGTTCCTCATGTTGTGATGGTGACCCCCCAACCGGAAAATCAATGCATTGCTGGTTTATATCTGTAACTTTGCTACTGTTATGAATCATCATGTAAATACCTGATGTGCAGTATATCTTATATGTGACCCTCAGAGGGGTTCATGACCCACATGAACTATTAGATACCATTCCCTATAGGCAGGACTTTTGGGATTTTCTTGTAGGTCACAGACAACTTATTAGTAAGTTGGGAGAAACCTAAATCATAACAATACTGAGTCTAGTAGTCATTGAAGGCTACAACCTTACTATGTGTTTAGGGCCTATAGTGGCTCCAATGAGAAGGCACTCCATAGATGTTAGAACACACAGTCCCCAGGTAGCAGAGCTATTTGGGGAGGTTTGAGAGATGTGGCCTTGTTGGAGGAAATATGTGAGCCTAAAGATTCTGAGCCTCTTCTCGTTGGCTCTCTCGGCTTCAGGCTTGCGGTTCAAGAGTTCTCTGCTACCTGGCCCTGCCATCTTGCCTGCCTGCCATTATGGACTCTTTTCTCTCAGGAACTGTAAGCCAAAATAGACCCCCTCCTGCTTGTCCTTGGTCATGGTGTTTTAGCACAGCAACAGAAAGGTCACTAAAACAGGGTCCTCTGCTTTGCCCAGTAATGTTCTGCAGCTTTAAGTGTGCACACACAGCCCATTTTGGTATCTTGACGATGACATACTCAATTCTTGATGCTGTTGAAGTGGAAGCTGAGGTTTTCTCTTTCCTGTTGCTCCCTGTAGCTATCAAGAAGCAGAGTTGCCATGGATTCTATCATGGTCCTACCGAATTCATTTCCTAGTTCTGGCAGCTTCTGTAGATTTATTAGAGTTTTCCATGTGTGATTTTATTTTGTGAAAAGACAATTTTATTTCTTCGTTTTCATCCTGAATGCATTTTCTTTTCTTGTCTTATTGTACTAGTTAGAGCTCAAGTTGGGAGTTCACCAAAAGTGGTATGAATACAGGTTGTTTTCATGTCGGTGTCCAAGGTGGAAGGAGCATCCAGTGTTCATTATGAACCACAGTGCTAATTATAGGTTGTCTGTGAATGGCCCTTATGTGAATGAAGATGCTGAGCGTTTTGAGGTAATAAATTGGTGCAAACCTTGTCAAACAGATTTCTTCCAGCTGAGATGATCTTGTGAGTTTCCTTATTTCTGGTCTTCACACAGTAAACTATGCTAATTCATTTTCATTTATTAAGTTAATAATTGAATTTGGGGTTGAACTCCATTGAATGATAATATAGTAATGCTTTACGTTCGTGTGTTGCTGAATTTGATTTACAATAATCTGCAAAGGAGCTAATTTTTGCTGATGATATTAATTGACATTTTTTGTATTAAGTTTTTGTCCCAGGCACACAAGGAGTCGGGAGAAAAATTAGTATGATTTACTTTCTTCTCTATTTAAAAATAATGTGCTAAGCTTATTTAGATCTGGAAATAATTTTCAATGAGAAGGATTTTATATGGGTCAGTTCTTAAATCTGATATATTTAATGATATATTTAATGGACTGTGATAACTGCTGTACCATGACTCCATCCTGTAGCTTCTCTGAGGTCTGTAGTGATGTTTCTTTCCCTGCTATTCCATATTGGTAATTTTCCTCTTCTCTCATGGTTTTTCCTCTTCCATCAACAGAAGCTTAAGAATTTTATGGATCTTTTCAAAGAGTGATTTTTTTCCACTTAATTGTTTTTTTTCCATGGCATTGATTGCAGCTCTGTTCTTTATTTTTTTCTTCATCCTAATCCAGTTTTTGCTTATTTAATTCCTTCCTTCCTCCTTCCCATTCTTCATGCCATCCTTGCTTCCTCGGTCCTCCCGCTACCTCCTCCATTGTCTTCAGATAGATGTTTGGACATCAGTCATCTGATTAACTGTTAGAGTCTGACTCTGTAGCTCAGGTCTGCCCGGAACTCAGTACCAGGTCTAGGTTGACCTCAAACTTGTGGTGATCACCCTGCCCGAGCCTCCTGCGGGCTGGATTTATAGTGTGCCACATTATTACCAACAGAGTTTTCATTTGCTTCCCCATTTCCTTCTCTTTTTTCTCCCTCTTTCTTTTTAATTCTTCTTTTTAATTCTCTCTGTGTGTCTATTGCTGTCTAAGAAGGGGTGGATCTCAGGGCCTTGTAGATAAGAGTTCCCCAACAGAGTTTAACACCACATCTTCCTTTCTGAGCCTGGAAAGTTTATGATTCATTTTTTTTTCAGTAAAAGTCTAAATATCCTCTGCCTTTGTTCTGTTCTTGATCTTTTGTTTGACACCCCTGGATCCATTAAAGGAGGTTTGTTAATTTCAGAAGCATGGACAGTTTCATGACTGTATTTGTGTTACTTTTTGCTAATGCTAGCTCAGGGCCACTCTGCCATTGTCCGAGCTTCACGTTGTCTCAGTCCTGCATCCACTGAATCCATTCTGCTGCCCATTGTGTGGTTTGTCTGGGCTGTGAATTTGCCCTTTCCAGTGGAAAGGACATGCAGGTCAATTCGCTGAGCTGTCTGGGCCTTCTCTGCCTTCTTCATTGCAGAGCAAACGTAAAAGTCCCCAACTGTTTGTCCAAGGATCCGGGTCTGTTCATTCCTCTACCAAGCACTCATTGTCTTCTAGGACTGGCATAAGGGGTGAAGTCCTTCATCCCTGATCATCCTCACCCCTTGCAGACCCCTACTCCCTCCTGTTGGCCCCCTCCCCAACGCCAGTCTCCCCCTCTCTACTTTTAGATCACATGCGTTCTACTGACCATATTCTCCTTTAGCATCCACCCTCCCCAGCCTTCTGTTTTTGTGACCCATATCTACACTTGCCCATGCATATATAAAGATTAAGATCTAGAATCTCCATGGAAGAAGCATGTATGTAGTTATTGTCTTTCTGAGTGCTATATTGCTTAATAAGGTAATTTCCAGTTCTGCTTCCCCACAAATGTTTGATTTCATGTTTCTCTCTAGATGAACAGAATTTTATTGTATGTGTGTATACATGTTCCACACCCATTCCTCTGTTGATGGACATGTATTTTGATACACTGTTATTGCAAAAATTAAATGTTATGATTGCTTTATATTCTTGACCCGTTGATTCTTTTGTAATCACTAAAGTTCCTTCTCTCTTTTAAGGCTTTACTTCATGCTTCTAGAGCTACTTTAATCCTGGGACAGTCACTCCTTCTTTCTTATGATTAAGTTTAGCGCTGTAATCCTGTTGACTTCAATCAACATATGCAGATCTATCTATGAGATTTGGATTTAAAGACCTTAGAAAATGGGCAGACTGTAGCCTAAGGCTGCAGACAACTTTACTTTAGTTTTTGTGTACTTTTACACACAAATGTGCAAACGTATATTTCTTTGGGCTGCAACTTCATAAAAAATGACAAGGAGACTTAATATTAATTTCAAAAGTTCAGCCTTAGCTTATGCTTGACTCTAACTAATTCTTATAACTTAATATATATAAAATTATATACATTATATTATGTATATGTATTTATATAATGTATATAATTTATAATAACTTGAACAATATCTTTTAATTTACATCCTTTTATGGGGCTTGATTACCTTTACTCTGTCATCCCCATTCTGCTTCCTCTCTGTCTGGTAGCTCTACCTCTATTCTTCCCAGAGCTCTCTCTGTCTAGAAGTCCCAACTATACCTCATGCCTAGCAATTGGCCATTTAGCATTTGATTACGCTGATCACACTGATATAGCTTTACAGAGTGTAACCAAATATTCCACTACACAAATGTAACAATGATTCAGTGATCCAAGATGTTGTTTGAGTTCAGAGAAACATGGTTGGAAAAAAACACGTAAATGAACACCACATACCAAATACGAACAGAGCAGCTCTTCTTCAGAACCTTCTTGGGTCAGACAAATTTAAACACAGTTGCCTAGCATGGGCTACAGGTTATACCCATGAAAGTATGAAAGCAGGGCAGAGGCCATATCCAGATTCAGGGTACCGCGAGGACAGCCCTCAGCATATCCTTTTTTACCAGACTGAGTTCTATAGCTGTGCTCTGACATCCAACAATAACAAACATGTCTTATAACTGAGTACAAGTGTTTTTCACAGGAGGCAAGACATCATGTCCAAGAACAATCCAGGGGAACAAAATGCACTCGAAGAGAAAGGACCTCTGTCTTTTTCCTGGAGCCTCTCTCACAGTTCCCCAAGGCGTTTTCCACCATGTGTCATCATTTTGGCATGTTCCAACATGACCCTTTCTGTCATCTTAGTTCAACCTATCCATATTTTCAAATCAAGTGCATTTTCACAGATAGGATGAAGCACCTTCTGTTTTTCTACCAAATCTAATAACTTCTGGCTTTTTCATTGGGGTTTTTAACTCATTTACACTTAGTGCAACTATTATTCACTTGGTTTAAGTCATCTGTACTGTTGCTAGTGCAATCTTTCTTTTTCCCTTCACCTATCTTCTTGTGCTCTTTGGAAACTGAGCTCTAACTTCCTATGTTCCTGACATTTCAATGTGAGTAGATATTGAAGTTGGTGTAGCCTCTCCCTCAAGCTCTTTCCTAATTGGCCTTCTGATGCTGTGATAAAATGCTGACCAAAACCAACTTGAGGGAGAAAAAATTAGATTTTTTTTTTGGCTCACAGTCCATCACTGAGGGAAGGCAGGGTAGGAACTCAAGCAGGAAATTGAGTTAGGAACTAAAGCAGATACCAGGAAGGAGCATTGCTTAGTGGCTTGGTCTCCATGGCTTTCTCAGTGTGTTTTCTGATACACCTTGGGCCCACTTGTCTAACAGTGGCATCAGCCACAGTGGGTTGTACCTTCTCCTATCAATTAACAATTAAGAAAATACTTTATAGACAAGACTCCAGGCCTGTCTGAGAGAGGAGATTTCTCAGTTGAGATTCCCTCTTTCCAAAGATGTCTTACTTTGTATCAGGTTGACAGAAACTAAGTATGACGCTCCTAAGGACTCAATTTACTTAGGAAAAAGGAAGGTCGATTTTCACCAAGTAGAATCTTGTGAAATTAAAACAAACCCTGTGCAACAAATGAAATGAGCAGAGAGACAGGAATAAAGTATTTATCTGACAGAGGAGTCAAGTGCAGGATGTACAAAAACAGCAACAGAAACCCATAAACAACAAGAAATCAAACAACTCGATCAATGCATAGGCTAATGACATGAGCAGGCGTTTCTCAAAGGATAAAGCACTAGCAGTCAGTATTCACACTAATATTGTTCCTCTTTACTGGCCAGTCCAGAAATGAGTCTTAAATTATTACTATTCCATTTGTCTCCATTCTTAGTATATTTGTTAAAAACCTCCTAAGCTGTTTTAGGGTCACTAGAAGCTGGGCTTTTCCTTGACAGGCTACACCTTGGGAAGTGTCTAAGGTGGCCTCTGTCCAGCTCTCCTGCCTTTGGTGCACAGTCGGGAGACAAGCCTCCCCGTGTGCTGTAATAGTTCTGCTTTCAATGGCCAATTGTCTTCCTGAGAGTTGATGTGACAAACGTCTGTGTCATTTGCATGCTCAGCTGCCATCCCTGGAATGCTTTGTTTCTTCTTCATAGATCAGGGCTCTCCTCTGGTGTCTCTCTGTTTCACCAGGAAGACTTTTGTTATTAACGTTTGCTGTGGTACTGTCCACTGGCAATGAATTCACTAAGACTTATATACCCCAGAGAAAATATTTATTTTGTCTTATTTAAAGAAATATTTGCCTGGATCTAGAGTTACAGGTTACTTTCCTGGCTTGCAGGGCTTTATAGATTTTTCTCACTGTTTTGGCTTTCATGTTTCTCACAAGATGTGTGCAGTCTCTGTGATCTTTGGCTCTGGTGTGGGGTGTTTCCCACCCACCCTGGCTGCTCTGGGGGTGTCTGTGAGCTGATCATCACTGGAATTTGGTGGCTTTCATTTGTATACTCATAGTTTGTCATCTACTTGAAAAATATTCAGCATTTAAAATTGTTTTTAGATTATGATTACTTCCCATTCCTCCCTCTAAGCCCTTCCATATATCTTCCCCTTTCTTTCAAATTTATGGCTCCTTATTTTCATTGTTGTTATGTGCATATATGTACAGAGATAGATATTCACTTTGACTTCGTGCTGCTGAGAGTGCACGTCCTTGGCCTGTCCGTCCCCAGCGTATGGTTTCATTTGTTTTATTTTTTGTGGTTGCTTTATATTCTGAAGAATGAAACTAAGCCAGAACATCTCCCTCATCCTTTCCCCAGATTAAAGGCACAATATGATTTCCGGCCACTGCCATCAGGTCTACCTCACAAATATATCCCTTCCTTCATTTTATTTCTACTGTCTAGAGTGCAGAATTTCCAGGTCAATGGGTGTTTGCATTTCTTAATTTAAATACTGTCTCCAGTGGAGGTTTTCAAACATTCTATTGGCAGTATTTCTGTTTGACCATATGCATGGAACTCCCAGAATGCTGCCTGTGCTTTGAGTCAGTATAGCGTGGGCTGCGTGTTCTTTCTTGACTTGTCCTCTCTGCCTTCCCTCTGCCCTCCTAGCAAACTTCCCTCCAGCACTGAGTCTAAGTCCAGACAGGGCAGTGAACTGCCATTTCAAAGACAGACACTTTCGCCTCTAGAAGTTCTAGTTGGTTCTCAGGTAATCTTTCCTAAATATGGAGTGAGAAAAGTACCACACAGCAAACTGAGTATAACACTGTGATCTAGATTCTAGGTCAGTGATCATATATAATAAAATATAGATTATTTGTTTAGCAGCCTGAAGTTGATTTGTGGAAATAGCAGAGCATAGGATGGGAGAGTCACACTAGCCATGCGTACAGGGTGATCACACCTGTCCATCTGTTTTCACACAGGCCGACAGATGCTTTTCTACCTCAGGACCTTCCTAAGGGGTGTGGGGTGGACTTGGAACCAGGGCAGGAGCTGCAGCCTCTGGTTTGGTCTGAGCCTTAGCCTCTGGTTGGCAAAGCCTGCAACTCCTGGCTGTATAATCAGGAATCTGCTTCCCAAGCTTGGGTGATGAGGAAGGCCATCAGAACCATGTCTGGGGTCCTTAGCCATCTTGGTATTCTCGGGCATCAGTAGGGCTTCCACTGCATCATCACCCATGACCTTTGTACCATGTGGTCAAATCTTCTTCAGGCCCTTTTTGTGGGTTTTGTCAAAACATGTGCTCCTTAGGAACTTGGGATTAGCCGTCTTAGAGAAAGCCATCTCTTTGTAACCTGGGTTTCTTGACGTTGTTTCTGTGACTTTTTCAACACTGGTTGTGCTTGCTGTGAGACTTAGGACATTGGCTATGTGGGTGTCAGCATAGGAACCCATGGCTCCCAAAGCTCTTAGGGCCAGAAGACAAAATAAAATGCATTTAAAAATCAGTCAGTGGGTCATCTAGAGACACCTTCAGCCAAGGACAAACTACCACTATAACAGTAAAATCTCCCATAAAGTTGCAGTGGAGCCCCAAGTTCCTGTGGCATTGTGTGTTGCTATCCCCAACGTCTTGTTAACAGCACAGTGTGTGTATATTTAAGGTGTGCCACACCTGGCTAGGACACTGCATCTGTACTCCTGGCTCGTACCTCCTACCAGATACTGTTCCCCATTATTTTGGAGTATTCTCTTACTCTCTGTGCTGGGGATGTGACTCTGTGGTGAAGCACAAACTACTTATGAAGCCCTGGTTTTGAACACCAGCAGCAGCAACAACAACAAAATGCCAAAAGTAAAGTCCCACACTTCTACTTAAAAAACAAACAAACAAAACCTAAAAAGCCTCCTGCTGCAGCATACCTCCCTGCCTTGACAATCTTCTCATACTTTCCAGGAGTACTAGATCTTGAGTTGGAACATTCTCCTGTCCTATGTTTTCCCTGGGAGAAACAGGCTAGCACACATTTATGTATTATGTAGCTGAAGTCATAGCCGGCTGTGGAATTCAGGCCAATGTACACTCTGCACCATCATGGAACTTCTTATTGACCCATTTCTAAGAAATAATCCTCATGCCAGGCAGCACCTGATTGTGTCTGCCAGATTTCCCAAAGGGAAGGTCTAAGCTTGTCAGAATAGTGCTAAAATCAACACCCCATTGACAGAGTATGTACAAATGTCTCTCTTCAAGAGGACATGCTGGACCTCCACACGTGGTTTCCTCAAGTCTCCCAGGAGCTTCTACCAAGCCCAATGATCACAATGACAGCCATGGTACAGATGGTAGTGAAGACCCTGGGATAGTCATTTAATTTCTCAATAGATTTTCTTAAGAACCCCATAGATTTTGTCATATTTATTATTGCCTCTGGTCTGGGTAGTAAGCTGTTCATTTTTTTCTGAAATTTCTCCGTTTCATTCAAGCTTCCAAGTCAATGAGAAATGACTCAGCCTAGTAGAAAGGATTTTGTTTGTTTATTTTTAAAAGCATGCACATTCTGGCAGAACTCTACAGCAGAAACAGGCCAAACACAGGGAGGGTCTGATTGGGAAGCTGTAAGGTGGTACCAAGCACTGTCTTCTGTCCTCTGCTCCGTGAAGGTAGGCTAGTCTCTTTGTCTGTGGTGTGCCTGTGAGCATACTCACACATGAGTGCTCCTCCCATACACCACAAGACAGAGAACTCAAGGGGTTTGCATTGTGGATGGAAGTGCCTTTGGGGAACCCGCATGTCCTGCAACCTTTAGGCTGAAGACACGTCTCATTAAAATTATAGGAAGATTAACATGTAGCTTTAGTGCAATAATCCTCCAGGATCTGGAATCTCAGCCTGTATTATGTTGCAGTGAGTATTACCTAAGTGAAAGACACTGTCTTCTTCACAGATAAGTATCATTAACTATTCAATTACTAAGTACAAGTGGATAATTGTAACTAGCAAGAGGCACTAATTGTGCCTTCATGCTCTCTGTTGGAGGTTCACTGACTAGATTTGGGCAGAACTGTTTCCAGGAAAGAGGATGGATCACATACGGGGTCACTGTGAGATTTTTCTTTGCAAAAGTCATATTTTGCACATTTTGGCAGGTATGGTTCTTGGCTATCATAGAAAAATACATTTGATAAAGATGAGCATTTCATAAAGATGAAAATCTTCCAACATAAAGTACAGCCTCTTTGCAACCAGAAAGATGTAAAAAAAAAAAAAAAAAAAAAAGATGGTCGACAAGAAGGCTGCTGCTGAGTGACCGTTTCCTAAAAGGCAGGGCTTACGGGCCATATTCTCAGAGCGTACAGGGACTGTGGACTTACCTGACAGATGGCCTCAGAGTTGACACTTTGTCACAGATTCAGGATGCATGTTTTGTCTTCCAAGCTGTTCAGGAAGTGTATCAGGATGGAGATTGAGATTCTCCAGAACTTTCTATAGAAATTCTCAATCTAATTGCTTAGTGCTCTAATGAGTTCCCTGGGAAAGAGAGGGGGTTCTGAGGAAAATCACTCCAGCTTTTTATTAGCTGATTCTTTGCTCTGTGAACTAAGCAAATGGCATGAGCTTGGCTAGCAATTTCCACAGAGAAAAGTTACTTTCAGAGGCTAGAATAACCACTCCAGTGTTGCTGCCTCACCACCAACAAGGGTAACGATCCAGATGCCAACAGGGCTGACTGGACTGGTTAAGACTTTATGAAGAGAACACCAGTTAGTCTTCTGGTAGGGAGTTTTTGCAGTCTGTTTCAAAGTTCAAAGTTAAGTTTCTCTAGAAATACATGACACTGTGCAAGGCTATCTAGAGGTATGCAGAGCCATAGATACCAGGAAGACCCCTGCCTTCCTGGGAAGGCATGTTTTCTGCCAGTCAGCCCAAACTCTGTGGTTCTGTGTGCTTTGTCCCTCATATCACAGTGTGACATTCTATCTGGGAAAGCTGTGAATCCATCAACTAATTATCAAGATTCACATGGACATTTCTCACAGCTATGGGGACCAAGATGAGGATTCACCTGCTAGTGAAAAGGGACCCTCGTGTGCCCAGGCTAAAAGAGCATTTAAAAAGGACCAGATAATGGCTCAGTGATATCTGAATTGCATGATGCCCCAAATCTAATGCACAAACCTCAAGAACAAAAAGAAAGAAAACTAAAAATATAAATCTTAAATATGTTGGAGACAAAGTTGGGCTGAATGTAAGTTCTAATACC
Source organism: Alexandromys fortis (assembly GCF_014885135.2). NCBI lineage: Eukaryota > Metazoa > Chordata > Mammalia > Rodentia > Cricetidae > Alexandromys > Alexandromys fortis. The sequence goes on from NW_026067929.1 coordinate 36,763, forward strand.
CGGGCAATGATGTAAATCTATCCACTGTCTGACACTGGCAGTGATGAGGTCTATCCACTGTCTGACATGGACAGTGATGAGGTCTATCCACTGTCTGACACTGGCAGTGATGAAGTCTAGCCACTGTCTGACACGGACAGTGATGAGGTCTATCCACTGACACTGGCAGTGATGAGGTCTAGCCACTGTCTGACACTGGCAGTGATGAGGTCTATCTACTGTCTGACACGGGCAGTGATGAGGTCTATCCACTGTCTGACACGGGCAGGGATGGGGTCTATCTACTGTCTGACACTGGCAGTGATGAGGTCTATCTACTGTCTGACACTGGCAGTGGTGGAGGTCTATCCACTGTCTGACACTGGCAGTGGTGGAGGTCTATCCACTGTCTGACACTGGCAGTGATGAGGTCTAGCCACCGTCTGACTTCCTTCCTTCTCCCTTTTAAATCCTGGAATTATTTATGTGCCTTGCCATGCCTGAGCACGGCACTCATGATAGACCAAGGGTCACATCTTACCATCTGAGTCTGAAGAAGGGAGTGATGCAGCCCTCACAAAACAGCCTGACAACCTCTGTTTATTAAACTGTCATTTGTTCTTAGAGAGGCTAAGGTGGAAAAAGTCCCATTGGGAAGACTCTAACACAGTAAGGAGGAAGGGCTGAGGAGATGCTGGCCAGGCTTGCAGCACAGATGACTCGGGAATGTGTGGTGTGGGGACAGATAATCAAAACACTCCTCTGCAGTGAAGTCCCCAGGCTGCTGTCAGCCATTCCTGAGAAGTAACTGTGGACAAAGATTTGATGCTTTCCAAGTGATAATGTAGTGTGTGTGCAAATGTGTATGATTGTGAGTTTGTGCTTGGATCTGGGTGTATGTGTGTAAGTATTGTGTATGCAAGAATGTGTGCACATATGAGAATGTGTTTGTGTGTGTGAATGTATGTATTTGTGGGTGTGTACATACATATATGGTGTATGTATGTGTGTGAGAGTATGTATATATATGTGTGTATGTGTATGGTGTATTTGTATGCGCATGTGTGTGCACTTGTGAGTGTGTGTGCATGTGTGTATGGTGTATGGTGTGTGTGTGTGTGGTGTGTGTGTTGTGGCACATCCTGGTAACACTGACAGGAGACACTAAGACGTTCACTACGAACAGCAGTAATGTTCTACTTTTCAGAAACAATAAAATTCATCCAGATCTTCACATTTGAGGCTGATTTAGAGAAGACACGGTCAGATCTTGTTCCCAGAGTGGCAGACGATATTCCAGAGCCTTCTTCTCCCTCCATGAAGGACCCAGTGCTGATGGCTGCTTAACTGCGTGTCTGTTGCCATGCGAGGCACATGGAGAGCATGTGACTCCTCCCCGCTCCCTAACATGGGTTCCTCACTGATGGAGCAACACAGCTACTATTTGTTTATAAACATTTGGGGTCAGTGAGTCTCTGTCATGGTTTCCCACAGGCATCATGGGGGAGAAGGTGATGCGGGACATCCTGAGAGGTTCTCAGACGGCAGGGCTCTGAGCGAGTGGTGAGAAGGCTGTATGGCCCAATAAGCTTGCAGGGCATCGGAAGTTTCTCTGGGTTCTCACTTCGCTGTGCTGGCAACAGCTTCTTCTCGGCACTCGATAGCTACAACAGAAACAGATGCTTCCTCTTTAATGATAATTGCAGCAAGTACTTGCTAAGAGATCCTGCACCTTCGAAGGGCTAGCTCCCACCTGCAATCCCTACTGAACTGGCATCTCCATTTTCTGTGGTGAATTCCACTGGGCTTCTCATTCTGGGTACCAACTCCAAGAACTCTTTACCGGCCGGATTTATGATGGATGCCATCTGGTCTGATAGGAGGAAACAGATATTGATTTTTAATATTTTCTCCCAACTTGTTTACTCTAGGATAATGCTGCAGCTGTGTGGCAGCTTGTCTCTGAGTGGGAGGATTATTACCACCGCCTTTGGACGGGATGAATCACCCAGGACGGCTTGAATGGCTAAAGGGTAGACTTTGATGTTACGTCGCTTCATTTACCCTTATGACTAAATGATTATTGATTTTATATTTTTAAGCTCTTGAAACGTGAAAATAACTCGGTGGAGAAGGCCTGCTGTGTTAGTTTTATTAATTTATTTCTGCGGGGCATAATTCACTATGGACCAGGTTGTGAAGGGTCTGGGTTCATGACCGGCTGCAGATACAGTGGCAAAGAAATGGCTTATTTATATAGTCATTGCAAGTAGTCCCAAAATCAATACAGTCTGGGATTGGATGATTAAACTCAGTCCCTTTGTGGGGTTCATTCCTGTAGCTGCTGCCGAAATCAGCTGGACTGCCCCGGCTTCATGTGATCAAGTCTACAAATAGCAAGTTTGTTCAAGTTGAAATATGATTTTTTGGTTCATCATTTTTTTATCTGCTATGTTCACTGAATGACATTTTAACAGCCTACGGGGGAAAATGGAGGTTGATTGACTACTTCAATGAAATCAGTAATCTGCGTTCAAAAAGCCTCCTCCAAGGACGTCCGGGATGTGACTGGCTGAATCCGCTAAGGCTCTGAGCATAGACCCCTCAGCAGCCTGGGCATTGAGCTGGGAGCTTCCATCTGCAGCAAGACCCAAAATGTATACTTGACCTGAATGGAGCCCCTCTGTGCATGCAGCAGGGCTAGTGCTTCTGTGTAAGTGCCCGTGTCTGCAGAGTGCCGCCTCCCGACCCCGCATCTGAGAAGTGGTGCTTTTGTCTCAGGCAAACCAAAGTCTTCTGACCTCATTTCTTTTTCGATAGCAAGCTCAGAGTCACTGGCAATGGAAATTTTGGGCCTTTTGGGAATCATTCTTCATATATCCCCCTAAGTTTTTAAAATGTGTTTTAAACATAAACCCTCACGTCTATACTTTGTTAATAAAATTTGGTTTGAACCAAGTGTAGTGGCATACACCTGTAACCCTGGCACTTCAGGCTGGAGGAAGGTGAGCTGGAAGCTAGCCAGGCCTATAGGAGGAGACCCTGATTAATCAATAAACCTAAATAATAAATAACAGTTTGGTTATTAAGGTTCTAAGTCAGTTCTTTTTTTTTTCAGTGTTTGAAATAAGGGTTTTTAGTCCTTCATATAATCCCAACCTGTGTCCTGGTTAGTAGAAGAGCAGGCTCTGAACACATGAGTAGACGAGCTTGTTTTCTAGGACTTTCCATTTAGACACAGAATGGGAAAGACCAGAGTTAGCTCAAGCCATTTCAGTGAAGTTTTCAGCCTCCATCTCCCTCTCTGGACCTTCCTTCCCACCCCAGTCTGAGCCTTCCATGAACTAAAGAGACAGCTCAGCAGGCATACTACAGCGTCCTGTCGAGATGATAACCGATGCTCTTAAACTGATATAGACTTCTCCTTGGCCGTATGGGGTTTGACCTGAAATCCATTTCAGATTGAATCTATGGTAGACTGATCTGTATGGTGGTCAGCCTTAACTCAGGTTAACTGGACTTTCTGCTCGCGAGCACAGGAAGTCATCGCCAGGCCTTCCGTTTCCAGAGCCCGACTTCCCAGCATGGTGAGTCATGGCCTTGTATTTTTATGGAGTTACAAAAGGTGTAAAACACTCCCTCTCACTTTAGTCAGTGTGTGTGCATAATTAATATGCAGTAAATTATATAGCTCCAGTTTAAAGCTTGTTTAAATGCATAGAATTGCAAAGGGAATGGAGAAATAAAATAACTTTGGACCAGCATAATGTAATATGTTGATCAATTTTATAGGGAGTGGTGAATATTTAATTAATCACCTTTTGACAATTATTCACAGTGGTCAGAACCAAGGTCTCCATTAAAGCCAAAGAATAGCTTCATTACAAATGACTCATAAAAGTGTCAAGGGCTGGCTGTGAGAACAAGTAATTTCCTTCCCTTTAAAACCATTAGATGGGCTGGAGGGGGTGGGGAAGGTGATAGAGCACAAGGCAAACCTTCAGCTGCAAGTTTGACAGCATGTTGTAGGCCAGGGGAGGGGGTGGCGGAAAGTTGCCATGGTCCTTCCTCCCGCTTTTTCTTTTAGGAGGAGGCAGACAGGGAGGGAGGCGTGTTGACTCTTGTTGGATTACATCCTCCATCCTGTAGTGTTTGCATCTGAGCCTTGGTGAACCTCTCTGTCTCATGGCTCTCAACAAGGAGACCTACCTTTGTTGTCCTCCTGATGTACTCAGGGTGGCTTCCTGGAATTGCTGCAGACAAGGACAGCAAAGAGGAACCTTATTTCACAGGCTGGGCTTGGAGGGCTCAGAATGGGTGTGCTGGCATGCCATCTTTGTTGTCAAAACACCATCTCAAAAAGAGTCAATAGTTGTGGTTGTGTCCATGAAGCCATTTTTCAGCTTGTGACACTGGCCATGAAACCTGACTTTCAGCATTTAGATGTCAGGATAGAGGAGCCTGTGCAGAGACTTCACAGTGTCCGATGTACGTTTCTCCCACGTGACTGAGTGCTGAATAGCTGAATATGCACTGATGACAACAGCCTTGGAAGGAAACATTGCCGACAGACCTGTGTCTCCAAGTCACCCAGCATCTAGACGGGTAGACACATTGGTTGGGATCATACCTTCCCTTCAAAGGACAGAGGCTGAAGTTGAATTTGCCGTGCTGGGAGAACAAATGGATACTTGTCTTCAACCACACCTGTGAGTGGCTTCCTTCGCTGTTAAACTTTCTCCCCAAACTAGCAAAACACCTGGAGTGTTTTAACCCAAACAGAACCTGGGCATGCTTCGGTTTTCAAAACTTTCGCCTGTTGTTGGGACCAAGAGTGCCTCTTTTTTTCTTTGAAGCTCAGGTACGACGCCCGTGGGTAGCCTGGCTCTGGGGCACACACCTACCCACACAAGTTCAAGTGACCACTTTTGAAAACTAATGGCTATTGACTCTGGTCGGGATCTCTATGATGTTATCTGGCCCATAAAGACTTTGTGGTATGCGTTTACATTGTATCTGGCAAGTGTCTAATCAGTATTGATTTTCCTCGTGTGTAGTACCTATGTCAAACAACCTAATATATTTAAATGGAGATTATTTCAGTTATTTATCTACCATGTGATAAGATCAAAGGCAGTTAACCGTGCGGTAGATGGAGAAGATAGCGTGGTGTGCTTGGCCCTTCAGCTATACCATTGTACTACTTGATGATGGCAAACAGCTAAAAATTAACTTTGTGAAGCATGCTGAGATTTGGGGTCCAGGAAGAATCAACCAGATGGAGGCGAGAGATGCTTACTTGGGGGCTCTGTGAATGCTGGCAGTGGGAAGAAGGGTTTTTCAAAGGTCCTGGGAAATCATGGTCATGCTTAATTCTCTCTCTCTCTCTCTCTCTCTCTCTCTCTCTCTCTCTCTCTCTTGTTTGTTTAGATATTTCTGGAGAAATCAGGAGTAAACGCAGGCTGATAGATGTGTGATTTCCCTGCAGATGTGTGCCAGTTAATCTTCAGAGTGAGTTCAGGGGGATCTGCTCCTGGGGTGAGGAGCATGGCAGGACCATCTCAGGGGCCGTGGGCTTATTGCCTTTGACTAACGGAGCCTTGTTGGTGCCGAGCGATAATTGTGACTGGACTGGCACATGCATCTGACAGCGACAGGAGCTGACTTTGTTTTTGTTAGCTCTCTTCCCATAGAGAGATTTCTCAATACTTCTCTTTTGCAAAATACATCCAAGCGACAGCTTTTGGAATTCTTTATAGCATAAGATAGACGCTAATTGTTTCGAAGCGATTAACAGCCCATTTTAAACAATCCAATGTGAGTTTTCTAAGAATTAAAAAAGAAAAAAAAAGCGAAGTCATAAGCACTGAGTCCTAACATGGAACTCGAGCCTCCTCCCTCCAAGCAACAGACTCCCTGCTCTGATTTCCACCCGGCTCAGCATTTCCATTATCTGACCTCCCCAGGACTTGCAGTCACTCTGAGATGCTGATCCGGCTACAGAGTGACTTGGCTGGTTCCCTTTGAGAACTCATCTGCAGAGACAATAACAGGAGGTCCCTGGCTTCTCTGGTTATTTATCCACCGTGCTGGGGTGCTGCTCAGAGGTGTCTAAATCATGTCACCTAGCCCTGTTGGGCCAGGCATCAGCCTCCCTCACCACCTGCCTCCTTCTACCCTTGATGCCACCAGTTTTGCCCTAGCAGACGAGCTTCCTGACGATGGTGGAGTGTACCTCTTAGAGTGTGCTTCTGTGCAGAGAGACTCAATATTATCACCCTGTTCTTTCTGTGGCTTCAGGAGCAGGCTGTGCTGATGGAGACAGCTCTATAAAGATGAGGAGCACCTACCTGCTCTCCCCCTCGAGTGAAGGCAGGGGTCCCACGCCCAGTGCCTGTCAGGAGCCCTGTGCAGCAGAGTTTAAGACACAGGACAGAGGGATCAGGCTCAATTTTCCTCCTAACCTCCTCTGTCTCCCTTCCTTCCTCTTGAGTCCTTCCTCCCTCCCTCCTCCTTTCTTTTTATACTTCCTTACTCTTATGTCCTCCAAACTCCTCTCTCCTTCCCTCTCGTCTTTTTGTCTGATATTTTCTCCCTCCTCCTCTGTCCTCTTCTTTCTCCCTCTTTTCTTCTCTATTCTCCTCTCCCTTCCTCTCTCCTCTGGCCTCTTCCTACTTCCTCCCTCCTCCTCTGATCTCTTCCTACTTCCTCCTTCCTCCTCTGGCCTCTTCCTACTTCCTCCCTTTTCCTCTGTCCTCCTCCTCCCCTCCTCCTCTCCATTCCTTCCTTCTTTTATTCCCCATGTGGAACTCTCAATTTTATTTACTTTCAAGACTCAGGGCCCTGACTCCTCAGTCTGACCTTAGTCCTAGCCTCTGCCTCACTTTTCCCTTATGGGTGCCATAGCTCCTTCCTGCTATACTCAAGCGATTCACTCTCTGGACCCAGAGTGCAGTGAGGTCTCCATTCAGGGATACTGAGGGATGTGGCAGTGCCATTAATACTTGCTGTGGAAGTGGGGAGCAGGCCTGCTTGGGGGACCCAATGAAGCCAGGCTGGGTACAGACGCTGTGGGTGGAAGACAACATGGTGATGTTAGTCAAAACCTTTATAAAGGACACCAGCAAAGTCTGCTGCCTCCGTGTGCCCGAATCCTTGGATCAGCTCCATCTACTAGAAGAAGCAGAAGAAGGAGGCCCCTATCACCAGAGTCCCAAGTTGAACATGACCTTAAGGGCAGGGTCTCACCTACAGTTGGTTTGAATTATGATGGATTAAACTACTGCACAGCCCAAATGTGCTTTTAGAGTAAACACCAAAGGAGTGCTGAGAGTGTTGAAATGCTAGGAGAATACACTGGGCCAAGGCCTCCTGGTGCCTGTCAGAGCAAGGAAGAAGTGACTCTCACAGTCTTCCACACACTTCCAGCTTCCACTGACCAGACACAGGAAGCTGCTAAATCTGAAGGCAGCACTGGTAAGGAGAACAGGGGTGAGCACAGGCGACTGCCACTTGGTGAGTATGCACACCACTGACTGTCTGGCAGCCCAGAGAGCCCAGGCCCCAGCCCTGGCCAAGAAAAATCGCTTCTACCTCTCCTGCGGAAAATGACATTTCAATAATCACATGCTTGCGATGCTTAAGTCGAGATTTATTATTATTGCTAATAATAATAAAAATGAAGATTGCTTATGTTCTCCCTCAGTGAGCTGCAAACATTGATTTTCCTAGGGCCTGCATGCATGTTCAAAGCCCACCTTTTCTTCAGTCTGCAAGGTGGATGGATATTTGATTACCTCAATCCCTTAAACTCCAAATGAATGATTGGCATGGTATTGATACGCCCAGGAGAGATGGCCTGAAAATCTCATAGCTCTGTCTCGTGCCTTTATGGTTCTATCAATTACAGCCACTGGGCGGAACCTTGGATTGCAGTGACGGAGGACTTCATGCGTGGAAATGTCCTTCCTGTCTGTCCATCAGAGACACACGTCCTCCCAGTATGTGTCCTGCTTGCCTCAGTATCGAGGGGGGTTTTCTAGACAGGGGAGCCTGATGGGCGCCTACCCCAGAAAACAAGCTGTGCTCTGTTGCTAAGCAGTAATTAACTCCTCCAGGCTCACCCCTCCACGCCTGCTAATCTTGGTGGCTGTTTACATGCTACTATTTGTTAAATGGCAACGCTTATTGATCTAGCTAACTCAGTCCCACATTGTAGATTTTCTCTTGGTCTGTGTTCTTACATGTGGTTCAGCATTTTTAAATGTCAACTGCAAAGTATTATTGATCAGTAATTAAAAGTGTAGAGAAAAATTAGCATAGTAGAAGTTTGCGGTCATTAGCAGAAGTACTGCTGGGCAATTATTTAGCATGTTTTAACATTTATTTCCTTCCTATTATTGACATACAGTATGGTGCTCTGGGAACAGTTTTTTTTATTGTTGTTGTTGTTTTGTTTTGCTAAAAAGCAGAGTTTTAACACCAATAAGAATTAATGACAAGTGGATCATTTGGAAAAATTGCTTGTCGGTGTTCCTACTCCACAGATAAGCCTACCCTAGGGCCTTTGTGCCAGCAGGAGGGAAGTGGAGGGCTCAGCTCTTTTGGGGTGCTCTTTGGGGTGCCAATATTAAAGCTGAATGAGGACAGTACCCTTCTGTCTCCAGTGAGAAGAAGAAAGTGCTGCTCAAAGCCACTGCGCTGTACCTGAGGAGTGCTCACCTGGACCTTGTCACATGAAGGGTGGATTTCACTGTTCAGTGGGGCTTATTGAGCCGACCAGGAAGATGGAGTCCTGTTCCTAAACCTTAGTTGCTATGCTGGTGTGTGTGTTTTCAAAAGTTTATGCTGCCCCCATGTTCCAATAGCTGAAACAGTACAAAGACCACACAGGCATGACCTTAGGTGGATGAGGGAGAGGTGGTGAGGCCATGGGTACCTTCCTAAGCTGAGGGTCAATGTATTTAGAAACCACCAGTGGGGGTTGGAGATGGGAATTAGTGCACACTCACTACAAATTCCACTCCAGAGTTGCTGAAGAAAGGTCCAGGGATTCCTGACTTTCTCTGTGACAAGTCTGGGGAAGGAAGCACAGCACAAGTAGGGTCACTTAGGGCGATGGTGCTGGGATTCAACAGGCAGGACCGACTGGGGTGTTGCTCCCATGAGCATTCTGTTACTAGCAAATATAGGGCTTGGAGCCTGTGAAGAAGGAGATGCACATGGAGGAATTTTATGTTCCCTTTTGTTTTGGTTAGTTTTCTCTTAGATGTTACAAAAACCTTTGAGGAGCAGCTTGAGGAAAGAAGCATTTGTTTTGAATCACAGCTTGAAGGAACAGCCTATCATACAGAGATGAAGCAGCAGCAGCTTAAGTGAGCTTGTCACATTGTATCTACACTGTCTGAGCAGCGGAGGAAATTGGTTACATTGTATCTATACCTTCTTAGTAGCCTGAGAAAGCTGGTAACATTGCTTCTTCTTAGCTGGCGAAAGTTGATCACATTGTATCTACACTGTCTGAGTAAACAGACAGATGAATGTTGATCCTCAGTTTACTTTCTCCTTTTCATGTAGTCGGTGACCGCAGACCATGGGTTAGTGCTGTAAACACTTAAGGTAAGTCTTCCCTCTTCAGTTACAATTCTCCTGAATCACTCTCACAGACATAACTAGGAGGTGTTTTTTCCACGGTGAATGTCATTCCCGTCGATGTGACAATGCTTTTGCTCCCTTTCTTCCGTCTAGCTTTACATTCCTCCTTTCACTTTTCAATTCATCCATTTACCCACACCCACCCACCCACCCACCCACCCGCCCATTGATCCACCTATGCATCTACCTTAGGTTCCCATGAAACACCATGGCCAGAAGCAACTTGGAGAGGAAACAGTTTATTTCACTTTATAGTTGTACACCATAGTCCTTCATGGAAGGAAGTCATGGTAGGAACTCAAATAGAGCAGGGACCTAGAGGCAGCAACAGAAGCCCAGATCACAGGAAATGCTTCTTACTGGCTTCCTCTTCTTGACTTTCTTCCCTGCTTTCTTATACATTCCAGGATCAACATCTCAGGAATTGTACCTCTCACAGCCAGCTGGGCTCTCACACATCAATCAGTAATCAAGAAAAGCACTACAGATCCAAGCTTATGGAAGCGTTTTATCAATCAAGATTTCTCTTCCCAGATATTTCTAGGTTTGTTTCGTTGGCAAAAATTAAACAGTACAATTAATTGACTTGACTTTTTGCTAGCATAGTACTAATCACTTATTAGTCCATAACCTTTCCTGGCCTGTTCATCCCCAAGATCCCATGTTAATATTAATATCACAATGTAAAACAAGGACAATGCTAAAATTTCATGTTCTTTAAAAATTAGATCTCTTTAAAACATGCAAAGCCTCTTTATTGCCCAAAGTTTTTCTGAATTACCAAAAACATTTCTAAAATCCCCAAATCCCTGTAAAATTTCAAAATCTCTTAACTGCGGGTTCCTGTACAATAATAGATGCACACACATGTGCACAGCCCCCCACATATATTTAAAATACTTCCTTACAACGGGTGTGGTGGCATGCATCATTAATCCCAGTACTTGGGAAGCAGAGGCAGGAGGATTTCTATGAGTTCAAGGCCAGCCTGCTCTACAGAGTGAGTTCTAGGACAGCCAAGGCTGTTGCATAGAGAAATTCTGTTTCACAAAAACAAAAAAATAAAATGAAAATTAATTGTTTTTTTTACTCCAAGAAGGAAGAATCAGGGTGTAGTCACAGTTTGAACAAAGCAAAACCCAACTCCAACAGTGTAAATGACTCAATGTCCAGTGTCTGGGGTTTGCTTGTGATCTTCACGGCTCCAAAGGCCTTGAACAGTCACATTTTCCTGGCTCTGCCATGCATACCACATGCAGCTTGTCTTCCTGACTGTCTGGCTTCACTACACAGTTGCTGCTGTCCTTGCTGGTTGCCCCATGCTATTGGCATCTCAAAAATGGTTGGTCCATCCTGTGACTGAGCTACACTTTTGCCAGTAGCTTCTCCTGGCTTCTCTCTAGGGTCTCTGACTCTGAAGCATGGTAAAGCCTCAGCTTTAATATCCCCTAAGTCCAAAGCTTCATCCATGGCCTCTGGCAGTCTCTTTTAGGGTCTCCAGCCGTGGCACACAGTTCCAAGCCTCCACTACTGTTCATAACCCATTGAAGTATTCTAAAGCAATATCACCTTTGTGGCTCTTAAACATGAGTATCAGCTTTGGCTCTGCCCTGGACCACATTCTATGTGCTGACCCTGAAGAAATATTTCCCAGTTCTGTTTTTTTAACCTTTATTGATTCATAGCAGATTTCACAGCATACATCTCAATCCCACCCATCCCCCTGCCCCCTGCATCTGCCCTCTACCCGTGCAACATCTCCCCCAAAACAAAGCAAAATTTAAAAGAAAAGCCAAAACCCAAACAAAACAACACAAAGCAAAAAAAAAAAAAAAAAAAAAAAAAAAAAAAAAAAAAA
>NW_026067929.1:48281-73306 GCF_014885135.2 Alexandromys fortis
AAAAAAAAAAAAAAAAAAAAAAAAAAAAAAAAAAAAAAAAAAACCAAACCAAACCAAACAAACAAACAGCAACAACAAAAACCATTGTCGATGTGGCCTGGTTTTCACCCTTTAGTCCTTTCTTCTTTGTTTGCAGGTGTTCGTTGTCATGAGTTCTAGGCCTCTACTCTCTGCTACACCATTGATAATGGGCTTTCCCTGTGTCTCCAAGTTTTTTAGATCAACATATCATCTACTCATCTATTGATCTACTCATTCATCCACCTACTCACTTACATATCCACTTCCCACACACACACATCCATTCACCCAATGGGCCATGACTGGTCCCCCACTGGTTTTCCAATGCATTCTTCCAATACATTATTTGTTAGGCATATTCTGGGGGGACAGAATCTGGAAGGCTTGTGTCTGGAATGATGACTGCAGGATCCTGTGTGAAGTGGTACTCTCACCTCCTTGGGGAATGCTAAGATTTATGATGGGGTGCTTGATGTGTGTCCAGTTCACCATGTGAAGTCGAGAATGAGGGTGTTTGGAAGAAAAGGTGGATGGACAGCAGGAATGTGTTTATCCAGTTTGGAATTACACGACTCGTGAGTTTGACAAGGAAGTATCATTCAGAGTATAGACAAAGTTTCATGGTTCTGGCAGGGTGTGAAGCAGAGAAGCAATACTAGGCCTTTGTGGAGAGAGTACTGTAACCTTCCAGAGGAGCATCTGCAGCAACAGGAACCAATTTATAGGTCACTATCACTGTTTACAGGGAAGAGAGACTCGAGCACCAGGCAAGGCTAGGCTATCCACTGTGATGGTTAGCGTATCTGAGAGTTTAACAAGAAAAGATGCCAGCCACCAAAGGCCAGCATGATGGACCAAATCTCCACACCGAGACCAAGAGGGAGAATATGCAGAGATGTACTTGCTACTCATATGTCCAAAAACTCCGCTTCATTCCCCTTCTTTTTATGATCGTTACTTTAACATTGAAGAGAACTCCCTGACTGAGGTAATGCACAGGAGGGCTTGACATTTCAGTGGGAGAAGAGTCCACCTTGGCTCTGACAGCAGACAGCATGGTAGTAGGAACAGGAAGTGATAGCTCACATGCTCTACTGTAAGCATAACACAGAGAGAACAAACAGGAAGCAGGTATATACTTGTCAAAGTCTTTGCCCAGTGGCATATTCCTCCAGGAAGGCCACACTTCCTAATTCTTCCCTAATAGTACCATCAGCTGGGGAGCAGGTGCTCCATCACAGCCCCTGCTATCTAAGCCTAGGGATGGTCTCCTGGTATCCCAAACAGGACTGTTCAAGGGGTCCAGGAACTAAAGGTTACTGGCTTCTGCCCGAGGAGAAAGAGGTCCCACCTGTGTGTCTCAGGGCAGCTCTGCTTTCCGGGGCTGGGCACAGATGGAAGGGGAGGGTGCAGAGCTAACCCCCAGCAACAGTGATGCAGAACGGAGCTATCGACAAACAGGATGGTTCTGTGTTTGGAGAAAACCATAAACTTCTGAAAACTGGTGACAGTGGGCTGGTAACCAGACAGGAGCTCTGATGCCAGTGAGAATGTTACCACTTAATAATTCAGTGAGCTATGTTTTTTTTTTTTCAAGAAATAAAATAAATTAAAAGCTGTGCTTTCATTTGATTAATAAATGTGGTTTAGGAATGACAAATAACCAAATAATTAAAGTAAATCCAATCTCTTCCTGCAAACATCTTTTAAATAGTCCTTAATTTGCTTTTAAGTATAAATATTAAACATCATCCACCCAGAAGTCTCTTTTCCCAGCCTTGCTTCCTGATGGTTTTGCCCTCCTGGTTTTATCTGCTCTTTATTGAATGTGGCCAGCCACCTCCTGCCTCCTGGCTGGAAACTTGGGAAGGAGAGGTCTGTTGGCTTCTCCTTTACACAGGTCTCTCCAGAAGTGCCAAAGAGTCAGGACTTCTGTGCTACTGGTGCAAGTATAAAGGGAAGCTTTCCTTAAATATAACTTTTAAGATAATCACTACGGCCCATTGGCTAGTCTATAAATGGAACATTGTCACACATAGCCAATACACAGCACCAAGCAACTTTTCAGAGCATTGCTGGGGACATACATGCAGGACTTGGGGACAGTGAGCACTGTGCCTCTAGTCCCAGTTTGAAATCAGTTTTGAGAGCCACATCTTGTCTACCACTCCAAACTAAGCCAGAGATCGCTAGAAGAGTGTCTGATGACATTTCCTTGTGTCCTGGTGCACGACCCAGGGCACAGGTGAAGGGTGTCACAGTAACAAGAATCCTAGTGAACTGGCAGCATTTGTCCTCAGAACTACAGGGCAGTGAAAGTGTTGCTCAGTGTGTGATATAGGGACAGGCATTCAGGCATTCTTCCTTTTCTATGACCCCCTTGGTCATGTTGTTTTTCCTGAAATACCACCCTCTTCCTTCTCTCCTCTTGCTCTTTCTGTCAATCTTTGTTAAGATGTCTCTGCCCTTTGCTGAGGTTCAGGGAGACCGGGCTGTGCTGGGAAGACAAACTCAAGCTTCTCAGGTGCTTTGGGTCATCAGAGCACCTGACTGGAACACTGGGGATGCTGGTGTTGTCTGTGCCCCTGCCCATCACTGGAGCTAGGGCAGAACTACATGAAGGAATCCCATCGGAAAAGTCTCCAAGAAAAGAAGAGAACGTGGGAGGGGATTACGGTGGAAAGAAGAAAGAAAGAGAGGGAAGACAGAAGGAAGGAGGGAATGAGGAAGAAAGGTAGGAGGTAGAGAGTCAGGTCAGAGCAGGAATTGCTTAGCAATGGTTTCAGCACCCAGATGCTCATTTGCCTGGTAGGAGAGGGTTGGTACAAATCAGAGGGGTCCTGGCGCTTGAGACCTCATTACAATGCTTCTCCTAGTGCCCCCATCTGAGTTCTCAGGCCTCCGATAGGATGGGGAGAGAGAGGCAGAAAAAGAGAAAGAGAGAGAGAAAAAAAGGGGAGAGAGACATGTACACATGCTGTCACAACATAACTGGCTTTTGGCCCTTCAGTTTCACTGAATTATTGTATCAATTCTTTTTGCTGACTTTTCATGATATATATATATATATATATATATATATATATATAATATATATATACATATATACATACACACATCACACAACATATATTCATATCATCCGCAAGCTGAAAGAAGGGAAACTTCACAGATGGGGAGAAAGAACAAGGAAAATACTTATCAGCTGATCAGCTAAGACTCTGACTGATGTCCAAAAGGAACTCAAGTCAGTCATGAGAGTAACAAAGAACAATTTCCAAGAAGGGGAAAGGATTTATTTGACAGACACCCCAGAAGACAAAACACACGTGGCCACCGGGTCTGGGGAAAATGCCTGCATATTCACCTGTGCTCATTACGTTAGCTGTCATTAAAAAGAGAAATGAGCACAAGTCTGGGAGGTGTGGGATGCAAGACGTCAACACTGTTGGTGGGAACATGGAGCGTTTCGGCGCTGGGGGTTCCCACCAAGAATTAGCACAGCACCAAGCAGTTTTACATCTGAACACATCCTCAAAGGAAAGGAAATGGATGCTGAGGAGAGCACTTCCCTCGGTCGTCACAGCACATTTCCTCCACAATAGCCAAGATGGCCAATGGGACGGGCCTCTTGACCCTTGAATATGTGTGCGAGAAGCTTGCGGTGTGGACAGGAGCAGAACACAAAATTTCCACGTTGGAGCCTAGAGTCCGAGTATGGGCCGAGCCTGACGAACACAGGAGATACTGGGTTCAGAAAGGCAGTTAAGGAATGCATTCACGCTAAGTTAACTTTCCAAAGGTTGAAGTCCTAGGAGAGAACCTGAGGGTGGGCAAGGGCGGGGCCGGGGAGTCACTGGCCAAGGATCCAAAGTCTCAGATGGAGGACAGGTTTAGTGACAATATTTATATAATACACATTTCAAAACATCAGAAAAGGCTTTAGACACCATCACCACAAAAGATGTTGTGTAGTTTCAAGGGGCAGATGTGCTAATTGGGTTGATCAGGCCATACCACACTGCCCACCTGTATGGAAACATCTCCTTGGGCCTCATATGGGTATAACATTGTTATTTGTTACATTTTTCAAAACTTAGAATTTTACATTGTTTTCTCATTGCAGTTGGGAGAGATTTAGTTCACAGATTAGGGAATTACAAATTCTGATTGACATTAAAGGGAAGAGAAAGTCCACCTGTGTGTTTTCTCAGACTCTGTGAATAAACACACCACAGTCACTCGCTGTTATGGGTGTTCTATGTTATTGGCTGATCTCAAAAGTGACCCAGTGCCATTTTCTGTAGTCTTGCTGAGTTAAACACTTACTGCCTCTTAAGAAAATTAACTCTACTGGGAAGCTCTGTCTCCTGTGTATTTGGTCTTGGCCAGAGCAGGAATTACCATGGAAGGAGTTTGAATTCCTTCTTCATTGCGGCCTTCGTGCCTGCATCTTTGATCTGAAGTCATTCACTCTGGAAATAATTTATTGTGGAGACCCATGAGGAAAGGATGACTGCTTTTCAGAGACCTGTGGATCAAAGATGATTGAACACTGTTTCTCGTTTTCTTAAAATAGGAATAAATCATCTCTGACCTGAAATAGATGGTGGAAACTTTACCTCAGAGTGATGCCACAGTGTGGAAACTCAGACAAGGGCTCAGGTGGTCTTAATGGATCCAGCTCTTTCTTACTCTGTGAAAAGCCACAGTGGGAAGTGTCCAAGTGCAACACAAGGCTTATATAACTGAAGGACAGATCCTGCATTTGACAGACAGCTCTGTCCTGCCCGCTGGCCGGCTCACCTAAGACTATATTCCTTCTGCAGAGAACACAATGAAATGTCTGTTTACACAATTCATTAGGAAGAAAAGAACCATTTTCACAGCAGAAACCATCCTGGTTGCTATCATACTAAAAAATAAAAACATACATATGCTAAAAGCCAGCCTGCATTTCTTTTTGCTTCTCCAAATACCAGAAGTACCTGCTGGGTGCTCAGGAGGCCCTAGGCAGCAGGTGCGAAGGTGATTGCCAACCTCAGGAGGACTAACGTGGTGTAATTTGATTTAAATTCAGTTCATCCATGATAAAATAGAAGGAAGGGGAGCTGTAAAATTTGGAATCTTTCTGCTTATTTTTAACTTATATATGCTTTCTAAAAATCAGCTAGCTCTTGAACATGATGGCTGGACCAGGAACTCTCAACCATCTGGCACCCTGTTATTCTGCACGTAATTCTATTCTCTTGCCAGCTGATGTTGAGTGTTTTCATTCTGACAAATCCAAAACATGAGGATAGGGAGCCCTGATGTCTAACTCCTTTCACTCAGAGTCTGTCTGAGTGTTTGGTTCACAGTGATAATTTAAAAAAAAAAAAAAAAACAACAACCGTATGTACATGTGTTAAGCACTTTGGTAGATTCCTTTGAACCCAGCCCGCTGCTGGCGGGGAAAATGGAAGCATGTGTGGTTCTGTGTACACAGGCAAATGCCATCAGCCGCGCTTTCTCTGGGACAGTAACCTTCCCACACACTTTCCACCCTGTCTGGGTTTTCTTGAAGGTCGATTGGGTTTTCTAACTGTGTTATCTGCGAAGTGTTTGATGGAGTGGTCCAGATAACAGGGGAGAGAGCAAAGCAAAAAGAATTTTTTGAAGATCAAAAGTGGCTGTTCATTTTGTTATCTGACCCCATCTGTTGTCATGGTAACAGGCTCCTTTTAACCTGTGTCGTGGGATGGTTTGCCTCTATCAGCTCCGAGCGCTCCTTTGACTGAGGGCGGTTCCTGCAGAAACAGCCGACTTCCAGGCTGTCTGTGGAGTTCGAGGGGGGCCAAGCACAGCACCCCACATTGCAGAGGACTGGAATTACATTTTCCGTTTAAACGGCTATCTTCGTTTGGTAGGGATGAAGCCAGTGCAGCAGCGTGTACTCCGCCTTTACAATGGGTAGGTAAACGCCATTTAGAAATAAAATAAATTGACACGTCGGCTCTCACGTGATGGAAGACACGTCTTATTTTGTTCGCCATTTTGTGGGTAGGTAAAGTGACAGAGCAGAAGGCAGCATCTATAGCTGACTTTTGAGAAAAAAGAAAAATAAAGGACTTCAATGGGGGAGTCCGTGCAAAGGTTACCAAGTTTCCTCATGCAGATGGTACATTTTGAAGCCAGGCTATGCGAGGTGGCTTGCGATGGACACATTTGTTTTTTTTTTAATAAATAAAACTGGGAAAATTGAATTTCAGAACATTGAGTTCCTCCTGAGGCCATGTCAGAGAACAAAGGCAGCAGTAATACCCTTTCAGCCTCAGCTGATGAAGAGATGATCACCCAGTACTCGACTAATTGGTGGTTGCAGCCCTGGGTCCTTCGAAGTCTCCACACCTGTGTGTGGTAAACATCTCTCTGCACAGCTCACAGAGACAGAACATACTGCTCCTGCCCCTTGCACCTCACCTGCCCCGTGCATCTCACCTGTCCCGTGCACCTCACCTGTCCACAGTGCATGGCCAGTGGCTCCTTCCTCTGGTCACTCCCTCTTCTGGAGAAGACTCTCTAAGGGAAGGCAGAATGTCTGGTGAGGGCCTGACCCAGCGAGACCTTCCAGCCTGAACATCCCCTGCAGTCCAGCCATTCTCTTCCGTGGACTTGTAGGGGCCATTTCTTTGCACTAACTTCCTCTGTTAGCACAGAGTCATGGCCTAACAAATCTCACTTTATCCACCTGCAAACACAGAGGCAGGGGCAGCGTCCAGTCTCCAGGGCAGGGCAGCGAGAGTGGGGTGCTTATCCCAGGGTGCCATGCAACAATCCGACTCTCCACAAGCTGCTGAGATTCAGCTCTGAGGTTGTCCTGCCAGGAGCCAGGAGGTGAGCAGGGACGTCCTGAACCAGGGAGCACATGCCCTGCACTCTGGGGACAGAAGCTCCTCAGAACAGGCTCCAGGGATTTTCTAGATGGATAACCCTGTCCTGATCAGAGTATTATACAATGGGCACCTAATTAAATGTCACCCTGCAAAAATGTACATGTTTTGGAAGACAATTGAAAAATTATTGAACAATGTGACAGAAAAGCTGCATCTGTGAAACTGCAAAAATACATTGTTCTAATCAAGGTCTTCATAACTACCAGGCCAGTCAGCACACAACATGGATGGGACACCTCACAAACCCCTACCCCTAGGTGAAGAACATAGGCAATCTGGGTTCTGGGAGAGGGAGAATCAGTATTCTTCAGGGATAAGCTCTGACACACTACCCAACCCCAAGCAGTTAGTCTTAAACACATGAACCGTGAGCAACATTGACTAGATCCAACATGTGTGCATTTATGTCAATAATTACAGAAGTAGCGGTTATGAATTCTAGAGGGAGTGGGGAATACATTGAAAGAGTTAGAGTGGGGGGAGAGGTATAAACAATGTAATTCTGTACTCATAAATAAAATTCCTCAAAATATAAAAAAATTAAAATTCCAAATAATATTGAAAAGAAAAAAGAAAAAAATCCTGGAAGTGGCCACAGTGCTAAGAAAGGTGTGTGGATGTGTTGGAGATAGTGGAATTGCTACATTCATGGGCAGGGAATGTTTGCTTTTTTTTTTTTTTGTAATGGAGTTACTGAGGTAAACACCTTGATTATTTTGAAGACTATTTTAGTGTGTTTGTATGTGCATGTGTATATATGTATGCTTGTGTATGTGCACTGGGTTTGTGTGTGTCCATGTATGTGTATTTGTGTGTATGTTTGTTTCATGTATCTATGTGTATTGTGTGTATATGTGTTTGTGTGCACACATTTATTATGTGTGTTTGTGTACATGCATGTGTGTGTGTTTACATGCATGTTCATGCATGTGTTTGTGTTAGTGTCCCCTTCTACTCTCTGAAGTAGGAGCTAAGGCTATAAGGAGATCAGAACAATGAAGAATCATCCTAGAATTATTCTTGCACTCCTGTAATTCTTTAACTCCTACAATCAACCTTTGTTAAAGTTTTGAGCTTCTAAGAAGGCCTGACGCTGTCGGAAAGCACAGTACATTGAATTTATTCCTCCGTTGTCTAAAGCATTGCTCTTTAGTTTCATTTGCTTTTTTTAAAAAAAACCTAATACCCAAAGGGAGTTCTAAGCTGGATATATAGTCTTTTCTCCAAGGAGCTGCTCAGATTTGGCCTTGGGTCATCAAGTTAAATTAAAGACAAAAAGGAACAATTTTCTTATTTTTCCAAATGCGCTTGAGTAGAAGATGTATGCTCTTTCAATAAATGAAGGCAACGTCAGAGGGTTTGTTCAGCGTTTTGACTGCTGAACCCACAACATATCGATGCTGTATCGCGTGATGCGTTGAACAGAAAATAGCCAGCACTGTCCCTTGGTTGTGTGGATTTATTCTTCCTCCATCCTTAAAATAAAAGGTGATGATAAGCTTGGCAAGCCAGACTGTCTCATCCTGCCAGGTGGGATAGGAAACAAACAAAGAACCCTGTGGACTTTGGAGAGTCAATTGCAAGGGAGGCGTTCAGCGTTCTGGAGGCAAACTTGTTGCTGGAGCGGGCTATTCGGAGAGCACAGCAGAGCAGCCAGGGCCTGATGCACATTTGGGCTGTGGGGAGATGGGTAGGAGCTGCGTCCACTGCATGCTACTCCCCTTACCCTCCTCCGCACCACTGTCTAGTGCTCCTTCTGAGTCCTCCCCGGTCTAGGAGGTGAGGTGTCTCCCACTCCAGCCTTGCGGGTTCCTGGAGAGACTTGCCTCTGCCCCTGTCCTCAGACCTGTCAGTCACTCAGTCTGCTCCACCCACGCGAGACTTGTACACACATTCTAAGATCCACAAACTGTTTCTCTGTTAGAGCCTGCTGTTGTGTCCCATTGTCTTCCCGTTGAACCGGAGCCCTTTAAAGAGGCCCTGCGATGGGTGCCTGGAGAGTCTCTTGTCTAGTAACACCGAGAAGGAAAGCACAAGGAACACAGGCAGATTATGCAAATGCTTCCAGGAGGACCCGCATTAAATAAGATAGCTTTGCAAAGCTGCATAACTACTTCAAAGAGTCTGTTGCCAGCGATCGACAGAAAATCATTCAGTCACAAAGCCAGAGACAAGGGTAGAAATGACACTGTCTATGGACAGGGATAGCAGCCGATTGCACTTAATGAGTGACCCTAGACACATGTGGAAAAATAAATTAAAAATTTGGAAAAACTTAATTAATGGAAAATGTTGGAAGTTAAGGTATTATTCCCTCTCTGTTGAGTTCTGACTCCTGTGTTCTCATAAACTCCCAGATTTTCTGTGTCTCTGTCTAGAGATACCTGCCACCCTTTAAATTGAAAAAGTAAACACAAACAGAACGAATAAATAACATGTCACAGGAGACAACATGGACTTTATATCACAAGATGTATTGCCAGCCGTGTGTTTTTTTTTTTTAATTCTAAAGAATCCACTAAGTGCCCATGTATGTGTTTGCATGCACCTGTTTCTCTTTCATTAGGATTTCCCCTACAGAAAGCGTTTTAAAGTCGCTTTCAAAAGCTTGCTTGCAGACTGTTCTGGAGTTAGGAGCCAGCAGAAGCAGGCTAGCCCCTCAGATCTGCAGGCTGGCTCCCTGGCAGGTCAGGCCTCAGGAGAAGGCTTTGTCATATGGAAATGTTTAAGGGTCCGGCTCACAGCCTGTGGAGGCTGCCTTTTATCTTTGCAGGGTTTGAACATGATCCTTTCAAAGCCAGATAACCCAGGAAAGGCCTGGCAGGGACTCTGGCTGCTTCCTTCCAAGCTCCTCACCCCTGTCCTCAAGGGGACGGTTACGGGGATTCAGCATATGCTTTGGTCTGCGTGGCCCTGGACAAACAGAATTTCTCTCTCCTGTTTGCCTTTGAGCAGCAAACACAGTGTTAAGATTGCAGATAGACCAACACGCCTACTTGGAGACGTTTTTGAACTTAGGCAGCTTTTACAGATGTTGAAAAGCTGGCGACTGAACTTCCATGGAAGTTTTAGTCTTTCTAGCCCCCTGTGACTTGACTATCCCTTGCTCGTTCCATGCCCATGTGACTATCCATCCCTTGCCTTGTTCCATTCTTACCAGGGGCAGGGGGGAAACAGAGTCCCACCTTGTCCGAGGTGCTGAAGACCAGAACTGCCTCAGCTGAAGATTGGAAAGGACCAGACTTTCATCCCCCACCCTCAAGCCCTATCCAAACGTGTGTGTGTGTTTGTGTGTGTGTGTGTGCATAAATATCAAATATAATAATAATTATATTTAATGACTAATTTAATAAGAAGACGCAAAATTTTAAGCCATTAGACTCAACTGGCATAGAGCAGCCCAGTCACAATGCGGCATCAATGTCAGGACACCCAACTCCTGTTTCTCTTCCAGGTTTGAGCCTCTTCCGTCCCTCCTTTGCTGAGCGAAGCACCCATATGTATGTTCGCCTAAGGAAGGGCTCCCATCACCTCACTTGACTTCCAGGTTTGAGGGTAAGCATCTTCATTTCCAGATAAATCAGCCTGGAAAAGCAGTAGCTAGGAGTCTCTTTAAGACCAGAAAGGACTACATTGACAGATATAAGACAGATGTCCTTGGTCAGCTGGTTAATTCCGTCTTTCTTCTTGAATCTAGAAAAGGCATCCTTCCAGAAGGTTGAAGGCAACACAGGGGAGTGCTGGTGTCCTTAGGCAAGGGCTCCACCCACAGACCTCAGGCATATCCCCTACAGTTCAACACACCCCTCCACTCGAGAGTGTATAAACCCTGATATGAAATCCAACCCCAAAGGTGCTGACATCTTTTGCAAATAGGGCCAACAGTTAGTGCTTTACTCATTTGACAATTTGTTGAAAAGCTAGTATGTCCTGTGTAAACTAATTCTAAATCTGAGATACCACGGTGTCAGGGTTCAAGCCGTATCAAATTAATCAGAGGTTATTTCTACCTAAAATCTTCCTGCACATGTACACACACACACACACACACTTCATTTGCTTATTCCACAATTTCACTGACCATAGCTACTATACATGAGTATATAGAAGCTTGTTATCCACAGAGATAGTTAGAAAACCTGTGCCCAGGCATGATACAAATTATTGTGGCTTCAATATGATGCAATAACTAGAGTGGAGAATTTACTGAGCGTGCTTCCCACCTTAGATATCTAGGAAGACCCTCAGTGGCATCACAGTGACTAATAGAACTGTCAGAATTCTGTTAGATTATGAAGTAAACTAAAGAGACTGGAGATAGCCCATGGATCATCAAGAGCGTGCAACCACTTTGGAAGAAGACCCAAATTCAGTTTTCAGCATCCATGTCAGGCAGCTCAGAATCCTGTAACTACAGCTCTGTGGGGACCTACACCCTCTTCTGACCACTATGGGCACTGTACTCACATGCAAAAATCTACACACACACACACACACAGACAGACACACACATACACATGCACACACAATCGAAAATAAAAGTAAACTGAAGGAATGTGCTGGGAGGAATGACCCCCAGTGCTTAACAAAAGCAAAAGTCTATCCTGGACCTGAGGACACAGAAGAAGGCAGATCACCCGCAGCCAGGATGGAAAGTAGGGGATTAGCACACAGAGCTCATGTGGTTTGCAGAGCACATGCCTGCTGGGCATTGAGGGTGCTGAGTGGGCTGCATGAGGACACGGCTTCTACCGTGTGCTCTGACCTGCTCATTCAATCTGGGAGACAAAAGTGACACAGAGCAAAACTCAAGTCACACTGTATGTCCCGAACAGAGAATGGATGCTTTTCCCGCTGAGCGAAGGACCAAGACCAGATCTCCACGTCCACCTCCTCTGCTTGGCACTGCACTAGAGAGCCTGGTCAGGCGAAGGAAAAAACATTCAGACTGGAAAGGAAGGAGGTGGTGTCTCCACGGCAGGTGTAATGAGTGTAAATATATGAATTATGTATGGAGAGAGGAAAGCTTCAGAAAGTCATCAAGGGGAGGGGGACAATTGTTAGATACAAGAATTCAACAAGGTTGAAGTGTATCAAAATCAGCAGGCACTAATTACTTAATGTTTCCATTTACTTGCATGGGACAATTTCAAAATGTAATAAAGGATACACTCTAATATAACGTAGAATAAGTGAAGAGTGAAATACTTAGGAATGCACCTGACAGATGAAAGAAAAATTTTAAAATAAGTTATGAAATATCCAAATGAATATGTGAATATCCCATCTTCATGGATTGGTGTTATTAAAATGGCAACACCCCCAAAACTGATGTACAGATTCAACACAATCCCCAGAAGAACGTGACTACTTTAGAAATTGACAAGCTGATTGAAATGTTCACATGGGACCCACAAGTGGTCTAGAGGAGATAAAACTCATTGAAAAAGAATAAAATAGGTGTAATACTGTTATGCTCTTACAAAACACAGTACAAAGTAGCAGCTGCGTTGGCCCCAGACGAGCCCAGAAAGTGCCAAGTCATCTTTGAGATCCTGTGCCATGGTGGTTCTCATCCAGCTGAGGACCAGGATGTAAGACCATTTGATGGGAAAAGGATAATTTTCAACACACAGAGCTAAGATTCAGGATAGCCAGACACATGCAAACAAAAACATTTCAAACACACCTCATACCATTTATAAAATGAACTCAAGTGGGATCAGTAACCGAAATGCTGACAAAAATTGATAAAAGTACTAATAAATATAGAACTCTAAGACAAAAACAAAGATAAATTTTTATGACCTTGAACTTGTCAGTGGCTGGTTATACATGATACCCAAAGCTCAGTCAACAAAAAAAGACTATGTTCCAGCAGTATTAAATGCTTCTGTACCTCAAAGGATACTAGTAAGATAGTAAGGGGTCATCTAGTAGTGTGAGAGAAGGTGGTTGTTGAGCATGTGTCTGATGAGAGACTTGAATCTAGAACATCCCCAGACTTCTCATGCTAATAATGAAAAGAAAACTTTCACAGTTGGAAATGGCTAAAGGATCTACACGTGTGTTTCCTCAAGGAGAATATATACAAGTGCGTGACAAGCAGGTGAGGAGCCTTTGAGCATCACAGTCAAAAAGGATGCTTCAAACTGTCACGTGTCCAACAGCATAGCTAGATGCAGCATCAGATGCAATACACCTTGACAAGGACACAGAAAAACTGAAGCCCTTCTGGGTAGTTGTCTGGTCTGAAAGAAAGCCCAATGGCTCCTCAAATGCATAAGTATGGACGTGCCTTATGACACAGCAATACTATGCTTAAGTATGCATCCAAAAGAGATGTACACATTGTCCAAGGTAAAAGCCAGGGCATGTGTGGGTTGTATTTTATTAACTGTGACCCACTGGTGGGAAAGTCTTGAGTGGTCATCAGTTGATAAGCAGATGTGTACTGTGAGGTCTGTCTGTATTGTGGAATACCACAAACCAAATGCAACCTGCTTGACCTTGAACATATTCTGCTAAGATTATGACTCCATCAATATGAACTTTCCAGCACAAGAAAATCTATAAAAGAAAAAAATAGATAATTTTTTGAGATGTGGGGGAATAGAAGGAGTTGAAGCTAAGGTACTCTGATTTCTTTCTAGGAGAATCACATCTACTTTAATGATGGCTGCACATATTGTGAAAACACTGAGCTGTTAAATTGTATACTGGAAATTTATAGAACACACAGCATATGAACTCCATCTCAGTGGAAGCTTATTTAAAAAGAGAAGTCCTGTGTAAGCCCCTATCACCATACTCACACGTGGAGAATCTTCAAGGTCCCCACAAGCCCACATCCTGCTCCCCAGACACTGTCATGATATGATCCCTGGTATAACCATTTTCAGAAAGGGGAAGGCAAGTCCCAGAGAGCTTGCCTAGTCTGGAGGCTTCTCTCTCCTTGTTTCTGGGGCACCAGTTACTTTTCTTCACTTTGTGTCTAACTTAATAGAGGGAGAGATTATTCTGGACCACAGTTAGAGGGCACAGTTCTTCATGGCAGGGAAAGCATGGTGTTGGGAAGGGCTTGTGCCTGTGGCAGTGGGCGTTTGAGGCTCTATATTCACATCCTGGCTGATCAGGAAGCAGTAAGCTGCTTAGAAGAAAGACTGAGCCATGACCCCAGTATTCAATTTCCTCCAGCTAGCTTGCCCATGTCCCATGCCCCAAAACAGCTCCACTAGGTGGGGACATTCAAAAACATGAGCCTGTCGGGACATTTCACATTCAGACGGTAACAAAAGGTCCTGACCTGCCAAGGCAGCAACTTTGTTTCCAGCGATACAAACTGAAGGGGAAGCACATTTGTAACCTCATATCAAAGCCCTTGGAACCTGCTGTGGGGTAACCCTTTTGTATTCTGTGAATATGTTTTATTCCCATTGGTTAATAAAATATAGTTGTTCAACAACCAGGCAGAATATAGCTAGGCAGGAGATCCAAACACAGATACAGGGAGAAGAAAAATGGAGTCAGGGGAGATACAAGTCAGCTGCTGAAAAAACAACATGCCAACAGGCTGGTAAAAGCCATGCCTATGTAGCAATACATAGGTTAATAGAAGTGGGTTAATTTAAGTTGTAAGAGCCAGTTGGTAATAAACCTGAGCAATAGGCCAAAGAGTTTGTAATTAATATTAAGCCTTTGAGCGATTATTTCAAAAGCAGCCATAGGACTGGGCAGGGGAGGGCAGAAAAGCTTCTGTTTACTGGAACCCTCCACTGGGCTATGCTGAAACCCAGGATTTCTTTGCAGATTGTTCAGATGTGGCATCTTTCCAAGGGAGGGTCAGGTAGGATAGCGACCAGTCTTCCTGATCTGTTCTTCTCTCGTCTTCACAAAAGTAAAATATAGGATGTGCTGTTAAAATCAAATGAACTATTTAAATAGATCCTTTGTGACTAATGGAAAGAAAAGGTCTGGATCTTACACGTAAACAAGATCAGAGCTGTCCCAAAGAACAGGGAACAATCAGAAAAACAACAGCAACAACAACAAAAACACAAACCAGAAGAAGCGATGCTTCTGGATTTTGTGGGGATGTGAGTTGGGTCTTAATCTGACACACCTGTCTGTGGGCTAGCATTACACTTCTCAGCAGTGGCGGCAATGGAGCTCCTGCCTGTGGACTAGCACTAGGCTTCTCTCAGCAATGGTGGCAATGCAATTCTTGCCTGTGTAAAAGCACTAGGCTTCTCAGCAATGGGAATAATGCATCGCCTGCCTGTTGACGAGCACTAGGCTTCTCTCAAAAATGGCAGCAATGCAGTCACCTCCCCAACTGCTCCTGTCAGTTGTGTGAACATCAGTGATAGTTCAGCTACAGGGCACAACTCCCCACAAAAGACTCTTTTCTCCTTTTGGGAGCATCTCCCAAGATCCTTTGCAGCTGCATCTTTAAAAAAATTATTAAAAATATTTTTTGAAAAAATTTAATTTAAAGTAGTTTTTCTCTTCATATAATATATTCTGATTATAGTTTCCCCAACTTCTCCCTGATCTTTTCCAGTTTCCTCCCCATCCAAATTCACACCCCTTCTTCCTTCCTCTCTTTAGAATACACACAGCCACCTAAAATATTAACAGTAGTTAAAAATAAAAACAAATACGTGAAATAGCATAAAATGATCAAACCAAAGTAAGGCAAAGCAAACAGGAAAAAAATCCAAAGAAAATTTAAAAATTGAAATAGAATTCTATCATAATCAACTCCTCCTTTCCAGTTCTTCTCCCCCAGTTCCCCTCCCATACACCCCACTCTCAAGCTGACAGCCTTCTTTCTTTGATTATATCCGTTACACACGTGTGCACAAATACATATAAATACAACCTGCTGAGTTTATTTTTTATTGTTTGTGTGTTTGATTTTAAATGACGTTGGATAAGATAACCCGTGAGGAAAGCTAAGTGCTTGTCTCCCGGCTGTCCATAGCTGTTTGTAGTTCTTTGTCTAGGAACAGGACCACATGAGATTTCCCCTCTTCTATGTTGATATGTTCGTTGATGTTGCTATTGCTCTGGTCTTCACGTAGTCACTTTTAAAAGTGTGTGAGTGTGTATGTCTCTCTCCCTCTCTGCACATAGAAGGAAGTTAAACCATTTGGGTTGGCCATGCTCCCCACAAGACCCATAACTAACAAAACACCAATACAGGCTGTAGATATAGCCCTTGGTTGCCTCTGAGGGGCCGAGGGTTGTCCGCAATTGCTGACGACACCATCCATTGAGGACATATACAACTTGGTTGACTCGAACAGGATCTGACCTGAAAACATCTTTCTAACTTTTCATGGCTCCAGAAAATACTATGCAAGCTGCCAAGGAAAGGAAGCAACTAAACAGCCCGGCCCAGCAGGCCTGTCATGTTTTGATCACAAGCTGGAACCCTCAATGCGAGGCAAGCCGACGTGTTTTAAACCACGGCAGATTCTGAAACTTTCCTCCTGGCCAGTGAGTTTCACGTGAAGTGGTGCTGGAGGTGCCGTGAGCTGTGATCCTGCACCTGCACCTTGTAATTCCGATATTGTGGAGAGGAGGAATGAAATGGAAGATAGGAAGGGGAATGAATGTCCCCGTGCCCCCTCCTGCCCCGGGCACTCTGTATATCCTGCCATTTTTAGTTTCGTATAACGATCCTTCGGGATCGATTGTGTTATTATTGTGATTTAAAAAATGGGCAACCTGGAGCTAAAGATGATTAAGGAACTCGTCAGAGATTGCAACAAATGCTGGGGATATGAAGCTAGACGCGGCCATGCAGCCTTTGTTCTGTGGGTGCTGCGTGGCTCTCCCGACACAGGAAGAGGCTTCTGCAGGGCTCTTGCAGCTATTTGGCGACTCCCTTGATGATGCCACATTGCAGGGCTCTGAACTCTGCTATCTTCCTGGTTACATTGTGACCCCATCACTGTTATTTCTCAACTTGGTTGTGCAGGAAGCAGACATTTTGTTAGAAAATGTCACATGAATTAAAAGAAAAAAAAAGCTTGTCAACCTGCAGGCGTCTGCCACTGTCACCGCACTGGTCACCCACAGGGACTGGAAACAGCCAGTTCTTAGGGAGCTCAAATTTGGTGGACATCCGAGCATTGACTGAGCTGGTTTTGTAGCCTCCTCCATGTACCCCACGAGTGGCATGCTGCTACTGCGGAGCCAGCTCTCTCCGGAGCCCCTCCCCCGAGGGGGGTCTGTGTATTAAACAGAGAAAAATATCATTGGTGATGACCTTAGATGGGCACCAGCTTGTCTGCAGCTGGGCCTGTGTGGGTTAGCTATATCAGTGGGAGAGATTTTTCCAACTACACAGTAGATGAAGAATACAGCTGTGCAGGCATTTCCTCATTACACTTTGGTACTTATTGCAAACGATGTGTGTGTGTGTGTGTGTGTGTGTGTGTGTGTGTGTGTGTGTCTGCAGTTGCATATGCATGCATTATGTGTGGGCAAATGTCAGAGGTGAGGTGACTGTTGGTTTAATAAAGATACCCTTAGTTAATGAGGACTCTCCCAAGCATCTAATGGGTGCTGTCAACTGCACATGCTGCCCTAACACATTGTATGGTGGCGGCCGGGGGGGGGGGGGAGTGCACCTCTTCAGATTCAGAGAACCTGTTCTTTGTATGTTTTTCTTTTCAGCTGTTAAACCCTTGACGCGCCACGAGTTCGGTGCTTTGCAGCCTTCCTGTTAAGAATGGCAGTCTGATTTTTTTTTTTTTTTAGACCCTCACATGCTGCGTTCCTAGGTGTACCAGAACACACAGCAGGTGTTTTTATATTGCCATTTCAGCCTAGCATATAGGCTGAGCTTAGGGCTGGTGAACTTCTCGGCCTCCATACAGGAAGGTGGGGGAAGGATCCACGGTGAACCCTTGTGCAAGGAAGAGCTGCCTTGTATCCTGCTATACTTGGAGACTCATAAGGACCATGACAATACTGTGGTGCCCAAGGCTGAGCATTTGTCCACATCAGTCTGCTCTTTAGCTGTCTGTGTACTGAGATCACCCTGCTCAGGTAACTTTGCCCACCCTATTACAGAGGTAATTTCAGGGACCCTGGGGAATATTCAAGTCTTCGCTGTGCTGGGCTGTCCAACCTGTAGGCTTCCTTCAGGCTGAGGTAGTACATGACAAGCACTCACACATGAGCAGCCATTGACCCTTTTGAAGGCAACACACACTGGGTTAAAATCTACCTGTCCCAGTTCTCACACATCTTGAGCATCTAACTGAGCCATGGGAGACACAGATATCCAATAACAGAGCACAGCAACGACATATGTGCCATTTGGAAAGTTCTAGAAAGCAGTCCTGGAGGGTGGTCTGTCGGACACCATTTCTAGATTTTCTAAACTGTTGTGATCCTCTTCCACTTCTGAAGCAGAAACTCTTAAAAGGGTCCTTTTTCCCCTCATTTTTACACACCAGCCTCCCGGCTCAGAGGGGAAACAAAACAAGTATTATTGTCTGGGAAAGACCCTGCTCATTTACAATCTGTTAATGGACAACCATTAGAGGGTATAATAGGATCGTTCAGTTCTAGTCATTAGCACAGATCAACTGCACATCTTCGGAAGCAAGACATGAGGTCAGCCATTTTTCCAAATATGACTGTTTATTAGAAAACTCAATGGGAGAACGTAGACCATTTCTTCTAGAAAGACGTTAAACCAGACATATACCTCCTGGACGATGGGTTAAGTGACCTCATGGTAGGAGAGCATGATGGGGGGATAACAATCTCTAATGAAACAGGTGAGCTAGAAACATAGAATGTCCAAGAAGAAAACTACCCAACTTGAGAGTCGTTTAAAGCAGAGATAAATGAAAGATTCCTGGGCAAAATTATTACCAGTTAATAGCTCCCAGGGTCTGACTGTGGAGCTGGGGGATAAAGAACTTGCCATGCAAGCATGAGAGCTGGTGTTTGTATCCCTAGGACCCACATGAGAAAGGCCAGCATGGTAGCTGCTCTGTCATTCTAGCACCAGGGTGACGGAGAGAGGGCAAGTTGGCTAGCCAGACTGGCCGAGTCCAGATTCGGCAGAAGACATTGGAGGGTGGAAATAACGGAGGAAGGTCCTCGGCATTAGCCCCAGATCTCCATGTACACATGCACACACAGCTCATATAGGAATGCATGCATGCACACACACAACCCTAAAAAGAAGATTGGAATCCCACTCAGTTAACTTAAACATATTCTGTGATTCCAGACAAAAATATTGATCCATGAAAGCTAATAATTGGACAGAAGACATTTATGCCAGTTCTAGCTCAAAAGCCTTTGGGTCCCATTTCTGAAGATTGTGTCTTCAGCAGTAGGGACTTATCTTTAGCATCTGGGGAGCAACCAGGACAATAGTAGTGGTCTGTTATGTTTTGGGGGATCACTTGGATGGTCCTGGCCACCAACTACACAAAAGAGGGTTTCTCATACCTGGTGCTGAGGTATTCTTAGGTGGTCTTTGGCTCTTGGGAGAAGCACCATAAGTACAGATGAGAAAATTTAATTTAAGCTATGTATGTATATTTATATACGGACTTAAGTGCATTGTAGTTTTAAAAGGTAAATACTTAACAGTATGATTACTTATGGCTTTTCAGATATCCTGACTGTTATTTTACCCTTCTCTCCCTTCTTCTGTATCTATCCCCCATCCTGAACCAGAGTCCTCCCCCTTTTCCATATTTCCCTGATCAGATCACCTCGCCTGTGCCCCGCTATTCCCCTCCATAGTTTTCCCCTTTCCTACCCAGAAAGGCTCCTTTTATTCTCCTGGTTTCTGCAGTGTCTCCAGGATATGAACTCACATCTGAAGGTTCAGGCTAAGACCTGCTCTTTAAAAAGAATGACAATGTCTTAATGAAAGAGCAAATTTAAAAATACAGCGATGCTTCAGAGTGGCATGTTGACAACTGCATTACTTACTCTCTGAATCGTCCTTAAATGACGGAAAAAAGGACACACCGACCAAGTAATAACATCCTAAGGAAACTGTCTCTTAATTATTTTCAAAGTGAAGGTATCCCCGGATTCATCTCCATGTAAAGCCAACGCCAGCAATGTTGCTCTTTGAATGATCTCACAGACCCCAGGATGCTGAAGCTTGGGTGGATACAGGCACTACATGCTCGTCATTTTACCATGCACATCCTCTACAGATTCTTTTAGGAGTGTAAAGAGATGCAGTTTAGTGGCTCCTTTGGAAGCAGGGCTCTCTAAAGGACAGAATATTCTAGAATGATTATCCACAAAACATGGAACTTTGGCTCAGGGTGGACCTTAGGTGGCCGGCTCTCAGCTAAGCTAACCCGGTGAAACAAGCCTGGGATGATTTTGAATGAGCATAGTCTGAATAAGAAACTTCCCTAAAATATTTTCTGATTTTGTAACCTTTGATAAAGTCGGGGAGATTTTTGATGCTTTCTTTCACAGTGAATGAATGCTGTTTTGGCAACTTTGATATTTCATTTGAAAGGACTGTAATAAACTGTTTCCTTTGTATTGATCAAAGAAATATAGTGCTTAATTTTTTTGCTTGGTTTTCTAGTAGTTATTCAATAGGTGAAAGGGCAATGCCATCAGTTTCCTAACAGGACATTCTGTGTGAGATTTGCAAGTCCTACAGGCACCTCTAAGCAGGGATAAATATGCGCTCCGGCTGCAGATAGACGGATTTTTACCACCAAAGGATGGTTATAGTGTGTGCCTTGAGACACGGGCTATAATATATTTCCTGTCCCTTTATTGCATTTTGGAATCATAAACAATGACTGTTTGGCTCAAAGCCATTTATTCAGCCCAAAAAGACATTATTTGCACAACAAAAATCAATAAAAATGTTACTGGGTCTGGCTGGATACTTTGCTTAACTGTGATATTCGTCTATCACTGATGGAATGCCATCTCTCGCAGGAGACCGAGGCCAAAACACAGCGATCGATCCAGTCAGCGGTGATGGATACTGGCATTTGGAGAGGGCTGCTGTAGAGAATCTCGATTAAAAAAATCTTTTCTAGGTTTTGCCCGCAGCCCAGTCAAGATCGCCCACGCAGGAGCTTTGCTCTGTTCTATTGGGTCGCTCCCTCTTGTGGCAGAGACACGCTCCAGACCCAAGTTATCCCTTGGAGAATGGAGTCGGTCTGTGTTTAGCCAAGGGCTTTGGCACGGTGTCCAGTTTGGTTGCAGACACAGCGTCCCGTCCTCTCTGCTACCCCAGGTTGTCAGAAGAGCCGTTTCCATCCAGCCAGGGTGGTGAAGGGTTTCTTGGATGCGCTTCCTCACTCGCTTTCTCCTTTTGTGTTATCTGAGTATCTATGACACGGGTTAAATCTTCCTCCAGATAATAAGGTCTGTTTCCCAACTTCTAGAAGGAACACAGTGGGAAGACTAAAGTCACACTAACCAAAGTGACAGGTGTGAGTGACGCGGGGAACATACCAAATAGGCTGGAGACGATTTAACGCACGGGGCTGGGGAAAGATGATCTACTTCCCTCCAGGCCCATAAATTTAAAATATGAAATTGTTTTTCATTTTTCACTGGCTATCTCCCCATCCGCGGCATAAATCTGACCTGGAGAGCTGTGGTGGAAGGTGATAGAGGGTCGAGAATACTTTTACTATATTTTATTATTTCATTTCACTTCATTTATTCATGGATATATGCCATACTTTTTCCAAACAGGCTATGTGGAAGATGGAGCTGGCTGGAAGAACTGCGCACTGAATGTTACCCTGGGTGGCTCTGGGCCCCAAGGCTGAGACTCTCAGAAGGGTCACTGGGGCACTGAGCACGGGGACCCTGGGCTTCTCATCTGTGTGTGAGATCCTGAACTCTACCACAAAGTACTGCTGTTGAGGTTTTCCAGCACTGCTATGTAAAAGCGTGCTGTGCACATCTTTGTTGGATGACTGTCCTGGGATGTTGGACATGTGCCCATAACCCACAGACCAGTCACATGTGCTTCTATGTTGATGATGATTTTCTAAATCTACAGACACACTGTCTGGGAAAAAGAGATCAGCTCTGTTAATTCACTTGTGTGGGATTTTTCCAGCTTCTTTGTGTAGGCATTTAGTGCTATGGACTTTCCTCTTAACACTGTTTTCATTGTGTCTCATAAATCTGGGTATGTTGTGTGGTCATTTTCCTTGAATTTTAGGATGTCTATAATTTCTTCCTTTGTTTCTTCCTTGACCCATTGATGATTCAGGTGAACATTGTTTAATTTCCATATGTTTGTGGGCTTTCTGGAATTAGTGTTGCTGTTGGCTTCTAGTTTTAAGCTATGGTGATCTAATAAGATACATGGGGTTATTCCAATTTTTTTTTTTTGTATTTGTTGAGGTTTGTTTTGTTACTGATCATGTGGTCAATTTTTGAGAAGGTTCCATGAGGTGCTGAGACGAAGGTATATTCTTTTATGTTTAGATGGAATATTCTATAGATGTCTGTTAAGTCCACTTGAGTCAAATATCTGTTAGTTCCCTTATTTCTCTGTTAATTTTTTGTCTGACTGAAAAGAGTGCACTGCAGAGATTAAATGCTTAATAAATCTCACCTCATTATAATTGCTGCAAGACTATGTATGGTATATGTAAGCACCTTATTTATATTAAAGAATGTGAAGCAGAATAATGTGCACAGATACACACATGCACATGTACTTGTATACAGGTGTGCATACACACATCTGGGCTCTGAGTCAGGAACCTAAAGCTTGTCAATGCAATTAGCACAATGTATTCTTCAAAGTCTATTTTCCATGAAGCTGTGCGCTGATCTGAGAGCATTCTCACCGCCATCTCTATGAGTCAGGATGGTGGGTGACCCCTCCTGAAATTCTCCCTGGAATGGAGACATGGCTGACGGCACCTGTCCCAGCTCCTAGGAGTATCTGCTTCCACTCCCTCGACACTTAACTTTCCTAGACCTGTGTGTCTACCAGCGATTAAAACTTTGTTCACTCATATCTCACAGCAGAAAGAGAGGTTAGGCAAGCCACCAACCTGTGCACAGAGGCAGATGCAGACTGGTAAACGCCTTCGTGAAGTGTTGCTGCTCCTTTGCCAGATGCTCGAGGTCCTCGGACCTGATACACAGACGCTCTTCAAGCCTCAGGTGAACTGCCTAACAAAAGTATCCGGTTTGCAGTTGAACACAGAGCACAGGCTGTTTTTCTGAGCCCTTCACCTCTGCAACAATGTTACTTTTAAAATGTATCACAGCCTTGATTCTCCCCCTTTCTTCTTGTTTGTCTTCTTTAGTGACTTCCAGGATAGATTTCCTCTCCAGGGAGGAAGTCGCCTCCTTTCCAGTGGAGTGTTGAGTTGTATGTTGTACAGGGAAGGTTCCAGGATGTGTGTGTGTGTGTGTGTGGTAGGGCACGTAAGACAGTAAATTGTTGGTGCTGCTTCTAATCAGCTGAGAAAATGGCCCAATTAAAAGACTTTAAGTGGCTGTGTGGCTACTGCAGGGAAAGTGTATCCAATTCAAGTTTAGTGCTAAGTCTAGTTAAGTTAATTGGAGTTAAATTGTCCTTTTGATGACTAATGTGGCTTACTGTGAACAGCAAATTATCTTTATTCAAATAACAAAATGCCAACAGCCTAGAGTTATTCCTGGAGGAGCGGAGAGGTTGGACCAAGGATGCCATCTGTTTGGTGAGTCAATACGTGTCTACAGAAGAGATGGCTCCTGGATTTCTAACAAGGGGCCCACCACTGACCTGTGACGGTCCCAGCCCATGTTAGTACTAGGAAAAAGCATGATTGCATGGGATCAAACAGTGGGAGTGGGACTAAATTTCATTTAGCATCTAATTTATTAGCAAATGTAGGACCTTGCCGGAATACTGCATTCACGTGATGCTTGAGAAATCCGAGCAGCAGTTGTCACAAGAGGTGGAGATCGAGTAGATACATTGCTCAGATCAATAGTATCGACTGCCATTAAAGCAGCAAGCACAGAACAATGAAGTGGGCTGATTCCCAGGCTCCAGGTGGACCCTGCTCTGCCCTTCCCTCTTCCAAGTTAAGAGCATCATTAAATGTCTGAGCAAACAGCACACAGAGAGGCCAAGTGTTTTATTAATTCATCATCAGAATTATCTCAGTGCATTAATATTAATAGCCTCAAATTGGATTTCATTTAAGAGCTGAAATAAATATGCAGATAGTAAAGGCTGTGCAGCCAAGACCCCTTCGTGGTCTGGTGCCTCAAGCTCTGCTTTCTCAGGACTGTAGGGCACACCACCCATCACCCTTGGATTAGAGAGGGCAGAGAGTAGGCTTGCACTCAGAAAGGTTCGTCTTGGGGCTCCACTAACCCGGCAAGCCTCTACTAAGGAGGTATGCCACTCATGACACCTTTGTAATAATATGGTCACAGAGAAGCCCAGCAGCAAAGGCCACTTCTTTCCAAAGAGCATATCTTGAAGCTGTGCACTGCCCCAGGCATGATTGGAAGAAAGGTATGTTGAGTCATGTTGAACTATATCAAGGTAAGAGGTTCCAGAAGAGTCACAAAATCACATGACTTTTCTCTTCCTGTTGCCTTTGGATCAAGATGTAGAACTCTCAGCTCCTTCTAAAGTCATGGATCAGACAACGGCTGCTGTATGTTCATTCCTGAGATACGTGAAAAACCATGTCTTCACCAAACATATACCATCAACGACAGACCAAAGAAAGGATTCCTTCAAGGCTCTCTTGGTGAACCAGTCAGTTTACTGGGGCTACGTATACAAGCAGGAGTGAGGAGTTACAGGAGAATGAGGGATTGGAAGGCAGATGACTCACTACATAGCAAACTTCCTCATAAACTGTGTCCTCAGAGCTCCGTGTATGATTTGCAGGCAGCATAACTGGAGAAAGTCCCCTCTCTACAGCAATTACTTGATAACCTTGGGGAGAAGGCCTTGGACATTTTGTAACTTTCTGAGTTTTGTAAGCCTTATAAATTTTATTAGCTTCCCAAGACTTATGACCTTCCCTTTATCCCTAGGAAGTATAT
>NW_026067929.1:73352-141743 GCF_014885135.2 Alexandromys fortis
GTATATATATTTAAATTTTCATTTTATGCATTAGTGCTGCGTATATGCCTGGAAACTGTCTAGGTCAGAAGAGGGCATTGGATCCCCTGGACCTAGAGCTACAGACGGTTGTGAATCACAATATGGATGCTGGATTCAAACCTAGGTCCTTTGCAAGAACAAACCATCTTACCCACTGAGCCGTTTCTCCAGCACAAGGAATGGATATTTTAAGGGAGAAACAGCTACCCAACAATGACAAAACCAACATAATTTTGAAAGTGAAATCAGGACCATACAAAGCAATTGGGATATAAAATAAATCTAAAAATTTAATTAATAGAAAAATGGTGGAGCTGAAGTCCTGGAGACAACTCACTGGAGGAGGACACAGATGTGGTAACGAGGAGACAAGAGAGGCTTCATGGATGCTGAGAAGGGCACATCTGGCTAATGGGAGCAGCTCCCTGGCACCCTGAAGGTGGGGGTGTCACACCTCTCCTCTCTGAGGAGAAGGGCACCAGAGGTGCAGGGCACCAAGGTCTTTTAGATCTAAACTTCCAGTGCTGGTTCCAGCTGGCAGGTCGCCCAGAGTGACTGTGCTCTGCGGGAGGTGGCCGCCCGGAGAAATCTCAGACCAGATGGCAAGCACCACACTGCAAGGGAATCTGGCCGAGAGTCTTCCCATCACTGGGAATGAATGGCCAGAGTGTGGGAGGGTTTTGGACTTCAGGGGACAAACCAGGGGGGAGGAAGTTAGTGATCACCTGGTACCTGATCTTTCTTAGGGATGTTCAGTATAGTTAGAATTATTCAAAATCTGAGCCTCTTTTGGGTGGACATGGTCTCTGCTCAGGGGCACCTGTGGCTGGAGAATTGATACTTATTAGCTGCAGGGGTCTCCAGGGTAGACTATCAGCCTGGGAGTATCCGGTTAGCTCCTCATTGGGACTGTCTGTGTCACCCAGACCACCCAGCCACACCTGTACACACGTCCAACTGGACAGTGTAGGAAGGTTACCTCCCCGCTTCCTCTAGGCACCGACTTCCAGCTGCTGGCGTGACATTTTGTCATCTAAATTGTTATTTATCCAACTCAGGACATCAAGAGACCTACACTTAGAGATTAAATTATTATATTATAATGCATTCCCTCATTAGAACCTTCTAGAATAGACATGCATAATCCAACATAATGGATAATTCCTATTTCTTAAATTGTATTTCAAATGAGCAGTTAATGATTTCTGAGACCAGAAATTTAAATAGAAAGGAAAGGAACAGGATCCCATAATTAATTTAACCACATGTGGAAGCAGAATTTTTAAGAAGATAAATTCAATGGAAATGTAAATATATCTTCATATGTAATTTCTTTCCTAAATAATTCAAAATAATATTGTACTGCAAGCGGATGCCTTTTATAGGTAGGCTGTCTCTGACCAGTTTTCCTGTGTAAATACTACTGAGACCTGAATGTACTAGTGAGATTTCATTCAAGGCTTCTGAGGTTAATTAGAGAGAGTCTCCATGTCTGCAAGTTTGTTCTGTTTTGCTTTTCTTCTGCTGTTCAGCTATTGATTGCAGAACCAATACATGGATGCCATAGTTTTGTAAAGTAAGACACAGCATTCCACACAACAACCTTTGTACTGGGGCTGTGATGGAGGCTCCTGGAGTCAACAGCCAATCAAGATCTCCACAATGGCTGAAGCCTGGGTGCCTGTCCAGTAGGTGATGTCAGAGGAACAGGAAAGAGTTGAGAAACACTTGCCAAAGTATGGGACTCCCAAGAGTGACACCCTGTCCCCAGGGCTCAAAGCCTGCCTAGCAGAGGCTATAACATCCATCAGTTAAGAATAGAGTGGCCTCATCTGTCTGAGGTTCTGCCCTCAGAAGTGAAAACCTCTCAATTAGAACCGATGTTGGAGAGACAGCCTGGAACCCTTTGTCATGCTACTTTTATTAAATAAAAATTTGTTCCTGCAAGAGATCTGTCCTAGACACAACCTGCTGATCTCAGTGTAATACTAGTATTTTTAAGCTACAAGGCATAAATATGCCAATTGCAGAGCTTGTGTGAATGCATGTCAATGTGTTTGTGTGCGTATTTACATGTGCGCGCCCATGCGCCCCTGTGTCTGTGCTCTCGTGGGGTCCCATGTCCCAGAGAACCAGGAATAAGAATGGCCCAGAGCAGGGACAGTGGGAAAGGCCGAGCTGCTTCTGAGACTGT
This sequence comes from Alexandromys fortis, assembly GCF_014885135.2. Classification (NCBI taxonomy): domain Eukaryota; kingdom Metazoa; phylum Chordata; class Mammalia; order Rodentia; family Cricetidae; genus Alexandromys; species Alexandromys fortis. Next base: position 75,568 of record NW_026067929.1, read on the forward strand.
GGGGCCGAATCAGAGTGAGGACACTGGGCTTTTCTCCTCCTCACTCTATGACCTACACAAACTTGCTGGGACCTTTGGGCTTTGTGTCGAGGTGAGTATTTCAAGGGAAACTTTGTTCTTTGTGGAGCAATCCTCTGTCCTGCAGGCTATGTCCCTGAGAACAGTCTCTCTACACCACTCCTACATTTAATGTCAGGAACCAAGACAGTGTACTCTTACTGATACCCGTATCCCTTGTGCTCCCCAATCGGAGTTGGCCCTGACTTCTCCCTTCCTTCAGGGAAGGAAGTGTTCCCATTGGATGGGCAATTCAATATTTCCCATTTCCTCCATTATAGGTAATGTCACAGGGAATAAAGCTCCACGAAACAGTATTTGCAAAGACTTGCCTGCCGCCCCCACCTCCCTCTTCACCCCCATTCCCGCCCCCTCATTCCCCAGCTCAGATTTGAGTTAATGTCACTGTGGGAAGACTTCCTTCTCCCCAACCCAGGGGGCTCAGATGACCTGGTGTTCCTTTTGGCTTTAGTAATTGTGCTGTTTGAGGGTGATCTTTCCTATTAATCTTCAGTATTTTGTGCCGAGGTTTTTGCTCATTTGCATGTTCCGGGTGGTAGCTAGGTGGTGAGCATCACCCTGGTTGCCTGTGTTTTTGAACTGTATCGATGTTCTGGTTGGCTCTTCAGACTTGCATTACAATGTGCTTGGCTAGAACTGCTTTTATTCTGTGCAGAGGACAGAGACCCAGTTTCAGCAAATAAAACCCTCTGACGTTTCTCTGTACGTATGCGTGTACCTTGCACGTGTGGGCATGTTGCCTTGAAACGGCTTTTGAACTTTACTGGCAAATAGCATTTAAATGTGTCTGTGTGAATGAGTGATCATGTTTATACCATTCTGTTGTGCTTGCTCCTGCCAGTCTCCGAACCCCAGCCCTCTGACTTGTCTGCCATGCTGACAAGCTACGTGTCTGTGTATTTCCTGAGCTTGAGAGAGAGGTCTTTTTCCTTTGGTCCTAGGGGAGGTGTTGTTTTAATACGCCAAAATAGTTATCAGATGGTTTCTAAACTTCCAAGCTCTCAGTTTTCCTTTAAACCTTCATGTCTCGCCTCTCCTATTTCTTCTTTTTCTTGGGTTGTGGTTGACATGACTTCCTATGGCTTCTCATTTGCAGAGACTACAAGATCTCTTTAGTGCTTCTTAAATCTTGGCATAATTCCAATTTCAGAGGACTGTGAATACACATAGAGTGTAGTCATACACAGACACTTTCATATACAATTGGGAGAGAGTGAGAGCGAGAGCGAGAGAGAGAGCGAGAGAGAGAGAGAGAGAGAGAGAGAGAGAGAGAGAGAGAGAGAGCTGTGCTCAGATTCCTGACAGATTGACTTCAAGGAACTGAGGACAGAAGGCTCTACAGTCCTGGCCAGTGAGCTTGGTTTGACATCACTCAACAGCCCGAGGCTTACTTCCAGAACAGGCGGAAGGCCCTCTCCTCCCTGGGGCTGGAAGTATCGTTTCTCATCCTAGCTAACCCTTGCTTTTCACTCTTGATGATTTTGAACCCCCCCCTTTAAATGCCAGCATTTTCCTTTAGACTTTCATGTAAAGTATTAACAGACAGATACATCTTAAGTTGTGTCACCAAACCACCCTGATCCTTTGAATGTCGTATTGACTAAATTTCCTCTTCTGTAATAGAATGGAAACTGGCCTCTTTCCCCTGCACCACACAAAGCTTTCGTGGGAAACACTCTCATATCAGCATGTGTTCCTCTCAACCTTGCTGTGATTATAAGATTTTTTTTTATAGTTAACCATCTTTTTTGCCCTGTGTTCATTTTCCTCTCTTTGTGTAGCTCTCAAATTCTGGCCATCTATGTCGGAATGTAGCGGCAGCTCAAATGTTTCTCTTTTTCCTATTTTGAGAAGGGATACAGCTATTGGCCTTTATGAAAAGATACATCTTACTTTAAGATAAGTTTCTTTGTGTATGGGTGTGTGCACGTGAGTGCAGGGTCCTTTCGAGCCCATAGATCTCCCTAGGGCTGGAGTTAACAGGCTATTGGGGCTGTCTGACAAGGGTGCTATGGACAGAACTCTGGTCCTCTGCAAGAGAGGTGCACACGTGACCTGCAGAATCCCCTCTCCATCCTGGCATTCCCATTTGCTGTTTTTTTTTTTTTCCAACATCCTCCTAAGTTGATTATTTTCATTTCTTGCTTTTGAGACAGGTTCTCACTATAGCCTAGGTTGGCCTGGAATGCAGAATCCTCATGCCTCGGCCTCCCAAGTTGTGTGTGAGGTGATATGCTTGGTTTTCTACTAGATTAATTCTCGCGCAATTATTTTGAGGTGGGAAAGACCTGTGTTCCTGTACGTCCACATATCTATGGAGCCAGCCCTGCAACTGAGATGATCACATCCCTGCAAGGGTGGTGCTTATTACTGCTGCTAACAGCTTCTTTATATTGAGACCTTTCAAGGAAGAAATAGCCAGAGACAGTGTTTGGCTCAAGCTCTCCAAGCCTGGCTACAATGTCTGTCTAGGTCACTGCAGGGGAACCAGCTCTCCACCATTGTACCAAAACCTCATCCTTCAACAACCAAGGGGACTCCATGCTGTTGTGTGATGTTTTACTCTTTGGTTTTTTTTTGTTTGTTTGTTTTTGTGGGGGAGAGGGGGAGACTCACCACCCGGTTCCAGATAAATCACACATAGAGACTTATTCTTAGTTATGAATGTCCGGCCTGAACTTGACTTGTTTGTGGCCAGCTTTACTTATCTTAAATTATCCTGACTACCTTTTCCCTCTGTCCCTTTATCTTTCTTACTTCTATATATCTTAGCTTCCTTCTTGCTCTGTGACTGGCTGGGTGGCTGGGTGAGTGGCCCCTGATGTCCTCCTCTTCTTTTCTCCCGTTGCTCCCCCTTTTCCTCATTCTCGTTCTATTTCTATTCTCTACCCACCAGCCCTGCCTGTCCTTGCTCCTACCTCACTATTCATCTCTTTATTAGGACCTTCAGGTGTTTTAGAGAGGCACGGTAAAACAGCTTCACAGAGTTAAACAAATGCAGCATAAACCAAAGCCACACACCTGAAAATAACATTCCCCAACACCAAGCCATTGCTTTGCCAGTTCCCTCACTGTCCCAAAGAAAGCGCACGACCCTTGTCCTCAGTTCTTATCTGATCGTGTTCCCAGAGAAGACTGCGCCCATAGGGCTAAGTCACCCCAATACCATTGGCTGGTTGGATCGATTTCTCACATTTCCCCCTTTTTGTCTAATTAAGAAGGTTCTAATCCTATAAAACTATCTACAATAAGAACAATTATCAAGAATTGTCCAGAAGAAAGAAAAGGTAATAGCATAAAGACAAATGAAACTATGACCAACAAGAACAACATCAAGTAGGAAACACATTCTAGACATCCAAACCAGAGGTAAGTGGCAAGTTACAGAGATCGCTCCAATAGGTGTCCTTTCCTGAGGAGTCTAAGTCTTGTACCTAATATTCCCTTATCTAAGATCCGAGAGCATAGTCGCTATGACTGTCTAGTCTTCAGCCCCATCAAAGACCAAGGGTGGAGGGGAGGGAGTGGGAGCAAGGATAGCTATGTAAAGTGAGAAAAAAATAATAATGAAGTAAAAAATAACATAACAAAAGAAGGAAAGTAATATTACCTGAGTAAGCAGGAAGTACAAGCAAGTGACTTCCAAAACATGCTAAAAATGACGGAAACCGTGCACAAAGCAACAGGTCCCTGGTGGTGTTTCTGCACATACTTAATTTTTGTTGATTTTCTCTGATTTCAAGCTGCAGATATCTTCTCACTGAGCATTAGAATTCTGTGTGCTTATGTTTCTGATGGTGCTGTAGTGTGGGTTTTGAAGTCTCTATTATTTCTTTGTTCACAATGTAATGACTGCGTAGGTAAGGGTGTTTATCGGCGCTCAGACTCATCACAACAAGGGTGGTTCTCCTGTTTTGTTATGTGGCTTTTACTACTTACCAGGCACTACTTACAGGAAGCTGCTGTCAAACCAGAGAGTCTTCACTGACACACACACACATTTTCAAGGTTATTTGTAACCATGAATTATTACCATTAGTAATCTCGAATCCTAGGGTCCCAGGCCCAGCTCACCCTTGTTCTCTTTAGTATTGGGCCCTTTGTGGGTTACAGGATGAGGTGGAGGTCATGGAGTCTATTTACAGCAGCAGATACAACCAACATGGCTCTCAGCTGAGGGTGTGTTTGATGAGCCTTACTGAAATGCAGGTTTACTGGCCTAATTAAACCTCTTAATTTTAGGTGACTTTCTTATTAAAAACATTTGCTAAAAAGCAAGCTTCAGTAACCATTCTCCCCTGCCTTTCTGTTTGAATAACTTTGGATACTTCTGTTTCTCTCTGGGTACAGACTTTGGGCAAAGGGACTTTTGCTCAATCCTGTTACAAAGTGCTTTTCCCTGGCAGGGAGGCAGGCGGTGCTCACTTGGAAGTTTGTCCACTCTGCTTTCATTGGGGAGCTTCTCTCCTCAGTCCCCTCAAATCTATCTTTCCTAAGCTTGGCAATGTGTATGGTAGAGTTCAGCCTTCAGCCCCATCTCTCTTTTTCTTTTGTCTTCTCTTCTCCAACATTTGTGAGCCTCTCCACTTTCTTATTTTCTCATGACAAACCAAACAATATCCATGATGCTTACTAAGTGTGATGCAATAAATTCATTTTGTGGAATGTGGTGGCTGCAGTTACTGGGCAAAGCCTCCAGGTGCTCAACTTCTGAGTCTCAAAGACCCAGGACCCAGCTTCACGCTGCTTAAAACAAGGAAGTGCTGTTTTGAATCTCAGGCTTCTCCGAGCATCTTTGCATGCTCCCCTCTTCTCACATTGGTGTTACCCCAATTGAGGCACATTTCATGTGTGTATGTGTGTTTGCATATGTGTACACGCATGCAGTCCTGCGGGCAGTGTCCAGTGTTTTCCTCAATTGTTCTCTGCCATGTTCTTGTTTCTTTTCCCAGACGGAGTCTCTGATTGCAGCCAGCCAATCTGGCTAGACTGGAAAGCCAGCAAGTTAAGGAATTTTCTTTTCTCTGCCTCCATAGTACTAGGGAATACAGGAACTGACTGCTGCACCCGGATATCTTTTACATTGGTGCTGAAGATTGAACTCGTGTATCGTGCTTGCAGCTCAAATACTCTGCCAGCTGACTCATCTCTCAGTCTCCATTGCATTTTTAAACGGTTACACATGAAAACACGGCACACTTTTTGTCAAGCTTCCTTTATATCTTAGATTCCCACCACGTAGCACTCAGCAGTCTTTCAAATTATCTTATCCCATTAAGTCATTTCATAACCTAAAAATTCCTGCCTGCTCTCAGATTTGGTGGTTTCCCCATCTGAGAAAAAGCAGCTTTTGTAGGCATTGATCTACCAGCCCTGTGGCATCAAAGTGCCTCCCACCCATGGCTTCAAGTCTGCTTTCTTTGGGTCTCTGTGGTCTTCAAAATTTGTGGACTCGTGTGTTTGGACAACTCTCTCCCTCTTGGCAAAGGCAGGCGACAAAAGCAGACAGTAGTGCTGCCATCATGTCGAAGCAGATGGGTTTCTTGCCCAGAAGGTTTTCTATACTGCAATATGTTGTCTAATGGCTGCTGCAACTATCCTCGAGTCACTCGGGGAGTGACTTCCATAAGCAGATCACATAGAGGACGGTGAGTGGCAGCCCGGAAATCAGGTGTCCTTCCTTGTGCTACCTTCAGAGACGCTATGGGGGATTCCTGGTCACCCCCATTGTTGAGAGGTTAAAGCCTAGGCTCAGGGGAAAGTTTGGAGGGTCTATCAGATGCAGTCACGCCTGTTCTCTGACACGATTCTGCAGGCAGCATCAGAAGCAAGGGCCACATTTCACTGCTCCATGTGTACACTGAGGGTGTGGCCGCAGCCTGAGGCTGTAAGAAAAGCCAGTTATCTTTAGTGTGTTGCACTTTGTTGCACAAGCAAAGCATTACTTAAGGTGACTGAACTGTGGGAGGGAGATGAATGCGGACGACAAGGAGCACATGAGCTAAGCTCACCATGCGCCAAATGTCACAACGAAATCTCTTATTGATGTTCTAATTAAAATTAAAAGAAAAAACGGTCATTTCAATTAGACAGGAAGGGCATACCATGAAACCTTAGCAAAGAAGCAGGGGAGACAGCGCAGGTGCCAAAGAACATGCTGGGCAAGCATGAAGTTCTGAGTTCAGTCCTCCCAACCTATGTAAAATCCAGGCATGGTGGTGCATGTTTGCGACCTCAGTGCTAAGGAGGCATAAACAGAGATATGGGAACCCCTGTAGGGCTAGGCAGGCTAGCCGGGTAGAGCAATGAGTTCCAGGTAAAAGTGAGCAAGGGAATGAAGACAGAGCAAGAGAGAATGAGAGAGAGAGAGAGAGAGAGGGAGGGAGAGAGAGAGAGAGAGCTCAAAAAGCAAGGTGAAAGGCATCCTGGGTAATACTGAGATTAATTTCAGGCCTCCGGTATGCACACACATGTGAGTGAGTGCACGCATGCACACACATATGCATCCTGCACACACACTGGGACTACTGCTTGTATATTAAGCCCCAGTAGAGCATGATGTTTCAGGCCCTAGAACCTCTGAGCAGCAAATGCCCAAGTAACACAGTTCCTGGGGCAGTGGGTTTGTCTACACGCAAGCCTTAGGGGTTCAGCTAGTCCTAAAAGAGATGTGTCGTCTTCACCCAGGGGTACACATCAGGATGGAGAGGAAATGCCCACGCTTTGCCCATTACCTCCAGATCCAAAGTTTCCAAACTGGAGGGCAGAGCTCATTAGTGCTACGGTTGCTAGATCTCTGTCCGAGTATTCGCCTAAGAACGGGGAAGGGAGGCTGGTTCAGAGCCAAGGAACCAGGCTTTGGAAGTCACAGCATTAGAAAATGCCCTTCTCTCTCCATTTCCCTGAGATTTGTTCAGTTCATGTCTTACTTTGAAGAATTGAAAAGAGAAAGAAACCTTACACCCACCCTCCTGGCTAGAACTTCTCTCTCCCCTGTCCAGAGCAGAGCAGCTACTTGTGTGTCTGTACTTAGAGGAGGGGTCCTTGTGATTAGGGAGCTATACCACACATTGAGGAATGCAAAAATGGAAATAGGGGATTATTTCCCCTCCCCATTAGTTTAATTTAAACCCTCAGGACTGTGCCTATTGTGGCAAATGCAATTAAAAAGATCCAGTTCTCTTCCTGCTTATTACAGTGACCACAGGAACAAGTGTTTATCCTGGAACTGCAAAACCCTTTTCATTTTCCTTCTATTACTTTGGGATTTTTCTGCTCCCAACTTTCAGGATGAGAGTGACTTTAACATGTAGCTCCCTTGGACTTCTCATGGTTCTGTGCCACAGAATTAAGAGGAGAAGCAGGGCTAGAAGTGGAAGGCATGGGAAGGCATCATCTGCTGGAGAGCCTTCAGTGAGACCGCTACAGTCTCCTGTCTTCCACCTCTGTTTCCTAAGAAGAGGAAACCGTGACAGAAAGTCACACAGTAGAAATATGTACTGTGGTGTATTGTCTTAAAAAAAAACCAAATATATCATTCAGAGTGGTGATAACACACACATAGGCTGATATATCTATATATCTATATAGATACAGGTGATATGGATAGGTACAGATACAAAGATATATTTCTTCTACATGAAGCCTGCTGAGTGCAGGTGGACAGCCAGTGTTTCTCAGGGTGCACTTCTGTAACATTTAAAGACTAGTGCCGGGGTACTTCTTTCTATTTTATATTTAAAAGCCAGGTCAGAGGAAGTTCATAGAAAAGGTGAATCTGTCATCTGAGCTGTAACCCTGTGTGAAAGACAATGGGGAAACAAATGGCCGTGCGGTTACCGCAGTGTCTTAAAGGGACAGCAATAAATTGCCGGGACGTTTTTATGGAGTTTTTTAACCTCTGGCCTTTGGAGGGGAAAAATCAATAAGATATTAAGAAAATCATGAATTAATGTTTCGTAGAGTGTAGGCAACCACGAGAGCTGGGTTTGTCGTGGGAAGTGGGGGGAGAGGCAGACGTGCAAGCAAGTGGCCCAGTTGAAACACCAACAGTGCTCAAGAACCATGGCCACCGTTCCTCCTTTTCCAGCTCCGTGGGAGGCTTCACCGCGTTTGCCTGTGAGGAACTGGGGCTGCCATCAGGACGGCGATGGAGGAAATGAACTACAAACAAGCTTAAGTGGATTGCTTTGCCAGGGAGGTTGGCAAAGATTTTCTAATTGACTCTGGGCCATCAAGGCGACCCTAGGTCCTAGCCCTGCGTTTTGTGTAAATGAAGTCCGACCTCAAACTGGCTCTGCAAACACACGTGTCTTTGAGGTTCTGAGAATGTCACCTCTCTCTCTAAATGTTCACACAACCCCGTGTTACCTTCCAGCCCCTCTTGGTCTCTGCCCTTCCTTTCTTAATATGAGTCCTTGGGGGGAAGTTATGCTAAAGCCACTGTCCATAAAATAGATTTCTCTCCCCAAGGCTTATGCTAACCTGGCACTTGTCTTTCTAATGCAGCAAGGATCTGGCACACAGGATTGCAGCATGCAAGAGCTGCTTGTCCTGGGGGCCACTGTGTCCTGTCCCCAAGAGCTGCTTGTCCTGGGGGCTGCTGTGTCCTGTCCCCAAGAGCCGCTTGTCCTGGGGGCCATTGTGTCCCTGTTCCTAGGATAGGGCTTGCATCTGACAACTCAGCAGGTACACCAGGGAGACCTTGGCCCCTAGATCAGCCCCCAGTCAGCTCTCTACCCTCCAGCCCTGCCTGGAGACAGGGATGCTTCTGTTGCTTCTCATTTGCCCTTTGAAGGAAAGATGGCGGCACCTAGCTGCTGGGGCAGAGCTGGCACTTTTCTCCAGGAATGTGGTTTTCCGTTTCTACCTAGGCAGAGCTTCCAGGGCCCCAGGCTTCATGAAGTCCTGGGTTGAAGCAACCCAGTATCCTAGCTCTCTTGGGAAGCTGATGCCGTCCTCAGAGAAAGGAAAGGACAAGCTCACTTAGTGCTGGTGGCCACCTGCAGGGGACATGATCATGCCTCCAGACGGGGAAATGGAAACAGGTCAGAGATGATGGAGGAGAAAGGAGAGCAGAGATTGGTTGGCCCAAACAGGTTGGGATACACGCTTGGAAACATACCTGCAAGCCTGAACGCTGTGTAGCTGCTTGTCTTCCTCCTGTTATATCTAACACACCCAGCACAAGGCAAGAAGCACTGTGGGCTGGCTGCTCCGATAGGTTGGAGAGACTGTAACCGTGACAGTGATGGATTGATGGTGATCATATCATCTGGACAGGCATCATCAAGGCAGGACACCGAGGACAGGACTCTTCTCCAGTGCCTGCCAACCCTAGACAGGTAATGTCACCTCCCACACTGAGAGAGGGCAGTGGGCTGAGAGGAGATATGAGCCTATCAGAAGCATCTTTCCCAACAGCAGCCAGCTCGGCTTTACTTTGTCATCCCTCTGTTAGAAGGGGAGGATGATTTGATCAGCCAGCTTGGACAAGCACTGCTTCTTAACCTGGACATGCTCCTTTTCCGTCTGAGCTGGCGTGTAGCTCTACGGCAGAGTGTGGGCCCGGGGGCAGCCACAGAGGACACAAGTTGGCAGTCACCTTGTAGTGTGATGAGTTGCAGAATGGAAAATTGTCCAAACTGTCAAGGATTTATACAAAATGCTAATGTGCATGAATAATGAACACTGCCGGGTCTTCTATCCGGCCGGTGCTGGTCACTGTTAACACCAGGTGCACAGGGAGGGTTCACGGATGGCCCCACGCTGCCCATGCATGTTTACAAATGGAAGCAGGGCCAACCCAATCTGAGTTTCAAACATGACGGGCCTGCCAGCTCCAAGAGAGGAGACGCGTCCAGAACTAAAATTTTATCTCTCTTTATTTCGAGAGTAATTGAAGCAAAAGGCTCTTTGTAGAGCCTGGGGAAAGAGCTCAAATATGGAGAACTTACAGCGAGAGATGAGAGCCGATCTTCTCAGCTAAAGCCTACAAGGCCATGCTTTCTAGTCTCGGCTCAGATGGCTTGAGGGTGACCCAGCCTAGGAAGATAATTCGCTTTGCTCAGACTGATCAATGAGTGTGTTGTTTCTGGAGTTAAGCAGGGAGGATGGTGGTGAGATCTGTGAACCAAGGAGGACCTGATAGCTCCTAGAAATTTTTCTAACACCCTTGTGATGACAGTGTCTCACCTGCTGGCTCTGCAGAGGGAAATGAAAACATTCAACCAACTACTCCAGAGAGAGAGGGTGGCATTTTATCCCTGCTCCCCAGGAAAAGAGTGAGCTGGCTGGGAAGCTAAGACCTTATCACACTGAAGAGAGAGGTACCAGCACCACTGTTCCCAGTAGAAAACTGAAACTACCAAGTGTGCCTTTCCAGCTCACTCGCAGCAGGAACATGCCCAGAGAGGGCCAGGCTTAAGGCAGGTTTGGGCTCTAGACTTTATGACCCGCCTTCCAGTGACACATTCCCTAGCAAGGGCTCGCTCCTTAAAACTCCTAGCAGGTCTCAAAGTGACAGCTGAGAACCAAGTGGCCATACACATGCATCTCTAGGGAATACTTTAAATCCAAATGTGTCACAAAGATGGCAAAGTGTCAGAAACCAACGCTACCAGAAACACTGGACACATCTTGGTGGACATCTAAGGTCCTCATGCAGAACACAGAGAGTGTGCTCTGAGGATAGGGCCGTCTGCCTCTTAACTTTATCTACCTCTACTATATCAATTTATAAAAATTAATGGATTTCAATCAGCATTCAATTGGTTACTTATAATTTAATAAAAGAACACATTTTCATGAATATATGAGTTAACCTCATAGGGAAAAATCATACTAGCACTCACAGACATTGGGAAACACAAAAGAAGTCCTGATGGGATTGCTCAGTGGTTAACAGTGTGCAATGCTCTTGCAAAAGACCTGCGTTCAGTTTCCAGATCCTACATCAGGCAACACCCAGCTGCTTGTAATTCCAGCTTCAGGAAATCCTGACAGCCTCTTCTACACTTTGTGGACACTTGTACACACACACACACACACACACACACACATACACACACATACACACATACAGAGAGAGAGAGAGAGAGAGAGAGAGAGAGAGAGAGAGAGAGAGAGAGGATATAATTAAAAACAAAACAGAATCAACATAAGAGCACAGAAATGCCCTGAAAATAGCCAGAGAGCTCTGGGTCTTTCCACAGCAGAAAGAGTCCTGGGATAAGACACAACCTTCAAAGACAGACCTACAGTGACAATGATGCATCCCCTCCAATGGAGCTGTACACAAGGCTTGACCACCTCCCAATCATGCCGTCCACTTGTAACCATTAGCTGATTGATTCCTCACTGAAGTCAGAACCTTCATGATATAATCAATACACAAATGCCCATCTCTATAAAGATCCCTACATTTCTGGAAACTGAGCGTTTAATGTATGACCCCATGGGGACATTTCAGACCAATACACAATATTCCACCCCTGTGTGTAAGAGGTTCTCATCCATTGAAGAGTACAAAATACTTGAAGTCTATCTCGAGTGGCAGCCTTGCTCCCGTTGCTCAAAACACCAAGTTGAGTATCTCCCCTTAGATTCAATGCAAACTCTATGTAAAATAAGGAAGTCCCTGTAAAACTAGGAAGACTCCTTCTAACACATAATGCTGGGGTAATGTACACATTCTCATTCTAAAGGGGGAAATATCAGACGAGCAAGGAATATTCCGACCAAAGCAAGATGCACACCTGGAAGGGCAAACATCCATCATTAGCTCCAAGCTGACACGCAGGGAATGGGCACAAAAGCTCCAAGGGTTTGGGTAGCCCTAGTCCTGTGGTCTTCCTGCAGTAGCCCACATGCTTGTGGTGGCTGTTCTTAATGACAGTGACTTTCCCTTGCATGTGTTCCATGTTTCTGGCATCTCCAGTACCCAGGCTTTCATGCCACCTACCTTTTTGATGGTTGCTGCCTGCAGGAACTCCACCCGTCACTCTTGGCTTAGGCTCCTTTGAAATCTGGGGTTAAAAATCTAAGGTTCATGGAATGCACCTGTTGGCTCAACATTTAAGAGTTATAAGTAGGAAGGTCATGAGTTCGAGGCCTGCCTGGGGTTAGTAATGAGCTATCAGGATCCTGTCTCAAATGGAGGAATAGAGAGAGGAAGAGAAAGAGAAAGTCCCCCAGAATCTTATAACTCTTGGATTTTTTTTCTTCAAGACCGGCATCAAATTGACAGCGTGAAGGCTAGCTATAAGGGGCCAAGCTGTAACCTGCCACCCCACCACCCTGAGCCATAATTCTAGCCTTTGGCTGCTTAGGAAGATGAACCTTCCTAGACCTCACCTCCCTAGGTGACCCTAAGACCGTGATGCCCTGCGGCTCTGAATTTAGGGAAAGTCTTTTAAATGAGTGTATCATTTTATACACCCCCACTCATCCCTAAAACACCCACAAGGCGTCTTCTCAATCCTGCTCATACAGAGTGATTGGCTTCACCTGATGACGCTAACTCCTTTCACACGCCTTCCTGTTCCCAGAGTTAACAATGCTCTGCCTTTCTGGTCACAGGGAAATCTTTCTGAATCCTTCTGTTTTCGTTCAACCTGGTCAAAAGCAGGCAGCAAAACCCTTCCCACAGCCCACAGACCAGGCTGCCTTGCAGTTTGCTCTGTTAAGTTGCGGGGTTACTCTCCCACAGAGTCTCATGGCATGGGGAAAATGTAGAAATGCTCTTTCCTAGCACATAACAGGAACGACTCGGAGTCCAGTACCCGATCTCCTTCGTTCCCATCCGAATGCTGCACTCCCATCTGCTGTATCCTCTTCCCAGCTCTCACAACCATGGCCCATCAAGCTCTGTTGACAGTAATCTAGGACTTGCTTTTTAAAACTCGCCCAAACTCTTTCTATAAGCCATGTCCAGGGGCTTGGACGCCAAGTGGTCAGCTTTAGGCATGGCAATAACCCTATTTCTTTATCGCAATATTCTGTGTTTGTTGTTTATGTTTTCTGTGACAAATACCTGGGATCAATAAATATAATACAGAAGAGTCATTTTGTCTCCTAATGTTTCAGACATTGGGTCCATGACTTTTCATTTCATGACAAGTTAGAACATCATGACAGAAGGCAGGGAAGGGATGAGAGGCGCTCACCTCATAGCAACCAGGAATGAGAGAGAGAGAGAGAGAGAGAGAGAGAGAGAGAGAGAGAGAGATGGGTGCCCAGGTCACAGCCCAGAGACTCCTCCTTCCAACCCGGCCCTACCTTCTGTGCCTTCACCACTTACTTCCCAGTCATGTGATCAAATCATGACTACAGGGATGAAGGGTGAGCCCTTGGGACACAAAGGAATGGCCTTGAGCACTGCTGTTCTGGAAACTAACTTTCATCACGCAAGACTATAACAGAAAATACCTTTAAAGATGCTAACAACAAGGGAACTATTGCCAATGCAGGAGCAAAAACTAGAGCTGGGGATAATGATGATCAGAACCCAGCATAGCCAGAGGACAAGAGATTCTGGAGTTGGGGGAGGGTATCTGTCAATCTGGAATCTACTTCCAGAAAATACGCACCACGGCAGTCAGGATAGGATGCTCTTCATGCTCGCCATGCTAAGAAGCAAAGCTCCTGCATGGCTAGATGTAGCTGTAGAGATCATTTAATTGTCAGTGGAGCTCTGGGGAGTGGAAGGAGGTGAACAAACACAGAGTGGCCTCGACTGTGAGGGGCCAAGATCAGCAACCGTGACAGAGGGAGGGCAACCCATACAGCTGTGGAATGGACTCCCGAAAGCCATGCACACATACATGCACATGCAAGTCAGTAAACAAAGGAAAAGCATTAAATTAGAAATATACACCCCGACTGAATGTTATTGATACATGTCTGTATCACACCTAATCACAGAGCATTACAGATCCTACAAACATTAAAATGATAAGTATATTATAAATAACTTCACATTAATACACGGAGGCATTCACTGAGATGGGTCATTTTCTGCAGAAACATTTTTTTTTCTAAGACCGGCACAAGAATACATGAAAAGTCTGATAAATCCTTAATCTTGTTACCATACTGAAACCATAATTAAGAACCTGATCCCTCATGAATTGTTCTAAATATTTACTGACAGAACTGACCTTAAGCAAACTCTTAGAGAAAACAGAGAACACAGAAACAAAGAACACCTCGATTCATGTGGTTGCTATGGTCCCCGAAGGAAAACCCGACAAGGACATTGCAAACAAAGAAAGTCACAGGCTGGTGTCTTTTTCTCTTTTCTTAACAAACAATGAACCCCCTGAACAAAATACTAGCGTGCAGGATAATTTGCATGCAAAATGGATAGCGCATCCTGACCAGCTTGTCACAAAAACAAATGTATGCTTCAACCCCCAGAAATCAATGAATGTGTTTCAGAAAAGTAAGAAAACAGAAGGGGGAATGGCATAATTGGTTACTAATTACACATAGAATGCATTTTGATAAAGTTTCATGCTTATCCATAGGGAAAACTTACAGCAAAGTAAAATCACAAGGGAATTTTCCTACTCTGAGGAAACTTGAATAGGTCAATGATGTTGAGATACCAGGACTGACGCTTCCTTCCGGAGACGTGTGCAGAGGTATCTGCTCCCATTGCTCCTGTCCATCACATTCTAGTGACACAAGCAAGTCCAATAAGATAAGAAAAATGAAAAGAGCTATGAAAATTAAAGAAAAATTACTCTCTTTACTTAGCAAATGTGTGAAAACTCATATAAGCTACTAAAAATAATACGTAAATATTATATATATATTGCCTCTGAATTAAAGTTCAATACGAAACCATTTATTTTATAATAAGTAACAGCAAAACTTCTGTTCCTTTAAAGAACCCTGACTAGTACACATAGGCTATCGAAAATCTGATAAGCAAATCAAAAGTGTCTACAGTGTCATTAACTAATGACATACATTTAGGGTTTTCAGAGAAGGCCGTGTAAAGGCACCATGATTGTCAATGTGAAGAAGGCTGATGAAGGTCGATTTTGTTCCTGCCTGCCCTGATTTCAGCGCAGTCACTTACCCAGCCATTTTTGAGGGCTGTTTGGCAGTGTCCACCCAGTCAAATATACTTCTCCCCTCTGACCCACACCGACATTCACCAGTCCAGACCTTGAGGGAACTGACATATCCCTACATGAGAAGTGTGTTTAAGAATGCTCACAGGAGCCTTAGTGACAATGGCCCAAAGATAAGCAAGGAAGATGGATACAAAGTATGACATAGCCATGGGCCATAAGATCGAGCAGTGATAAACGTGCATAGGCAACAATTTGTACAACTTCCTGCATGACTCCCAAAGCCTTGTGAAAGTTGACAGAAACAAGACGTTAAAGTACGGACATTCCTACAGACTAGGATAAGATGCACGTTTGTCTACTGAAATCAAAGCAAAACAGAGGCTACTCCTTGGGTAAGGAAGGGACACACGACATGTTGCGGTTTATCTGTTATTGGTCTACGTGTGGGGTGGCTAGAGGGTAAATACAAAGATAAAACTCTGTCCACGTGTTCACCGAGGACTTTAGAATGGCACATGTTACAATAATACAGATACATATTGTACTTCAGGTGAAAATCTGGTGGGATGGAGAAATGAAAACTGAGAGGTGATTACGTGTATAATGCCAGCTACGATGAGAGAAGGGATTGAATCTGAAGGTGGAAGAGGTTTGTGTTGTTTACATCCTGTAGTGATTGAGCCTGCGTGGGGGCTACAGCAATGGGGTGGAGGAGAATGGCTACCTGTGAGGCCTCTCCTGCAAAGCCACAAGTGAAGTTGTGGGGCAAATACCCATTCTAGGAAGATTGGAAGCCAGAGAGAGAAGTGGAGTCTCAAAATGCAAACAAAGGCTCTGCAGTTAAGAATACTGACTGCCCTTCCAGGAGACCTGGGTTTCATTCCCAGCACCCACTTGGCTACTCACAGCGGTGTAACAGGAGGGCCTTCTAGTTGGGATTTCTGTCCTGTCCCGTTCCCTCAGTCATTATGTCCCAAATAAAATCACACAGATGTCTCCATAAGATTATAAACTGATTGGTCCATTAACACAGGCTTTGCATTAGCTCTTATAACATATATTCACCCATTATCCCTATCTATGATAGCCACATGGCTCAGTACCTTTATCAGTGGGACAGGTCACATCCTGCTTCTTCCACGGTCTGGGCAGGACTGCTGAAAGAGCTTCCTTTTTTCCCAGATTACTCCTGTTCTTATTGCCCTGCCTCTACTTCCTGTCTGGTTGACCCGCCTATACTTCCTGCCTGGCCAATCAGTGTTTATTTAAAACATGATTGACAGAATACAGACAATTCTCCCACACCACAACTGTCTGTGACTCTAGTTCCAGAGAAAAATCAATGCCCTTTTAGGATTCTATAAAGGCACTAGGCAAGCGTGTTGTATACACATACTCATATACATATAGGGAGAATATCCATCTATCTATCTATCTATCTATCTATCTATCTATCATCTATCTTATACATATATAGTGAAAGCAAATCTTTTTTTTTTAAATGAGAGTAAACACACTGGAATAAACACACATTGCAAAAAACGGGGAGAATTCATGTTTGCTAAGTACAGGTTTTCAAAGGTGCATGCAGTAGGCATTTATAGAGTTGAGTTGCACCTGGGATCACAGTAATGGCTGCAATGGTACTGGCGAGGTACTGTAGATGGTGTGGTTCAGACCATAAAGTCCCTGGGTGTGGAAGAGGTTGGAGGCTGGACCCTGACGCTGCTGGTCTCCAGAGGAAGTAGCTGTGATAGGCTTTGTCCTCCTCTGGGGAGTCACCAGACTTATGGCAGGGTGGAGAGGAAACAGTGAAGCAGGTGCCAGAGTCCCGACGATTGGGATTACAAAGTCAGATAGCCACATTACAAAGCAGACTTACCAGTTCCATGATTCCACAATGACCCTGGCTTGCTTGAAGCAATGGAGCAGTACCAAGATAATTCAAAATTAAGCATGAATAAAAAAAAAAGTTTGTATATTGGGATTCAAACTCTTAGGCAAGTTTTCAGGACCCTGCGACCCCAGAAGAGGCCTAGGAAAGTTGCCCTGTGAGAAGAACTGACGTGGCACAGCTCGATGCATGAGCAAAGTGACTCAGGACTGTCCATGGGGCTAGCACAGAGGGACCCCTGGCTGTCATGATCAGTCAGGTCACTAGAGAAAATATAGCCCAGTTGTCAATAGAGGAGTAAGTTATTGTTTGCTGTGTAGTTCTTGTTACAAAGTTACAACTTTGCTTCTGAGTATTCTGGTGTTATAACAATGACTAATTTAGACCCTTGACAAAACTAAGGATGAACTCATCCTAGAGGCACTGGAAAAAGCACCACTGAGCCTGGAGGGCATCAGGATACAAAGCCTCCCAGCAGGAACTTTGGCAGGAAATTTACTGTGAACTAGAGGCAACTGGGAACCAGCCCATACCAAAGGGTCCCTCTACTCTGTCCTCTCTGCCTAAAAGGTGGGGCAAAATTGCTCTTGTCCACTCCAGGCAGAGGAACACAACGCTCATCTCTGGATACTGGCACTGGCTATGAGATGCATCTGCACCAACAGACCCGCTGAAGCCACTCATGACCTTGGCTAGTGCCCCTCATCTACTTCCTGGTCACTTTCGATCAGCTGATTTTCTATTGAGTCAAGACCACTCCTTACTAAAATGGTATTTTTGCCCAGAGTCTACCTGCTCATTGACATCCCATTTTCTTCGATGAACTTTTCCGTGGGTCAGTTATTGAAATTGTTTCTTCTATAATTGTCCGTTGAGCTGGCCCCCTCCTTACTGAACTACAAAGCAGAAAGGACATGCCCTGCCTGCTGGCTGAGCAATTGTCTTTTTCCTTCTTTCTGTTGATTTCAGAATTGCCCGAGTTTTCACAACGAACTTGAGTTACTTTTACAATGAGAAGATGGGTTAAAATTGTAAGTAGCCACCATAGCCTTCCTAGACAACATCTCCTCAGTAGACAAGCGTTTACATGAATTTATTTCCCCCCTGAAAGACACTTCCTGTTAATACTTGCATGACTAAGGAGGCTGGCAGCACAAAGGTGAATTCGGAAAACAGCATTGGGGAGACAACTTGCCAGCCACGTGGCAAATTTTCATTACGACATGCCATGATTACAGGCTGTCTTTGAAGATTTTCCTCTTTCAAAATTGGCCTTACTACTGTACAGAGAGTAAGATAAAATGCCTCTTTTGCATCCAAGCCTTGATGTCTCTGCTGTGTTTCAGATTTGAAGGTTTTTTTTTTTTCCTTCCAATGAAAATCAAAAAATCATTAAATGATGTTAGAGACAGCAGGAAGTGTGTACGAATCAGAGAACATCTTGCGGTGGCTGATACTATTTCATTATCTAAATCAGTCGGTACCGATTTCTTATATATCAAAGCTTATAATTATTTTCAAGGATGTGAACCATGCAGGGAAGTGAGAGTCTGAGAATGATGTCAATAAAAGAACCAGGGTTTTTCTGCTGGAGAGTGGAGGAATTTGCCCAAAGAGCAATTATGTAAATAAAATATGCCCAGGGCTAGAATAATTTCACTGTCACCCACTGACAGGGATGGCCCCGGGCACAGACCCACAGTGTTCACTTAGGGAGGTGGATTCGTGGGGGTGAGGAGAGGAGGAGAGCCCCCTTTTAATTTATTTGTTCCTTATTATGCAGGATGGGGGCAGGGCTATTTCTGTCACTGTCTTTGGAAGGAGTTCGACAGACCTTTCCAAATGGGAGGAGTCGTTAGAGACCCCATGCTCCCCTGACAAGCTCAGCCCCTTCCAGCCAGATCCCTTTAACCACAAATGCTAAACCCACTGAGTTCCATTCTTGGTCCTTGTGCTCTGTTAACTGTCTGATATTATGAAAAAAATAAATGAATAACTGCCATTCAGAGAGGGCTTTGACTTCTGCAATAAATTACATGGGGTGGGGGGGAAGGGAAACTGTGATCAAACCACAAATGATTAATTAATTAGCAATAATAATAAAAAAGAATGGTCACATTGTGGCTTCAGTAACTGCATGGGGGGGAGGCCTCTGCAATAGCCTTTCTCTGAGTTCATGATGTGGACGCTGATGGACAGAGAGTGGTCAGAGCCAACAGTTAGAGCTTGGTGTGGTAGCCAGCATGTGGGACTTAGTCTCTAAGAATGTAATAGAATCCTTAGGCAGCAAAGGATGCCTGAGGGTCCCCTTGGAAACTACAGTTTCTTGGGTCACCTTCTCCTCACCATGACCTGAGGTTTTGAGGTCAGAACAATTCTGTCTGATCTAGCAGAAGCATCTAGCCTCAAGCCACAGGCCCAGGCCCCAGGCCCAGGCCCTAGGCATTGCAACATGGTAGAGACTTATACCCTTTCCACCTGTTGGTGCTGTTTTAAAGACCATCACCTGAGCAGTAAGCACATTTGTCTCTGTTTTGTGGACTGGAGGTCCAAGGTCAAGATGCTGGCATACTTGGAATCACCTAGGGGTGGCTCCCAGTTCTTGGATGATACCCACTTACTGTTTATGCCTCATGATTGGCAGGATATGAGTTCTGGGCAGGGAGGGGAGCTGTCTTGCCAGCCTGCCTATTTCATTTACAAGCCTCCACCCTCATGACAGAACGACTTCCTGTACTATGGCTCTGACCAAAGTGTCTGTTGGTAGTTTGAATGTAATTGCCGGCATAAGCTAATAGGGAGTGGCACTATTAGGAGGTGTGGCCCTGTTGGAGTAGGTGTGGCCTTGTTGGAGGAAGTGTGTCACTGTGGAGGTGGGCTTTGAGGTCTCATATTTACTCCAACCACATCCAGTGCCTCAGACCACTTCCTGTTGCCTGCAGCTCAAGATGTAAGATGCTCTGCTACTTCTCCAGCACTGTGTCTGCCTGCATGCTGCTGTGTTGCACTGTGAGGATAATAGACTAAAATGTAAGCCACCTCAGTAAAATGTTTTTCCTTTGTAAGAGTTGCCGTGGCCATAGTGTCTCTTCAGAGCAATAGAAAACTTAACCAATACAGTGCCTAACCAGCAGCAACTAAAGGAAGGAGCCATTCATTTGGGCTTACAGTTCAAGGAGCACAGTCCATTGTGGCAACGAAGGCAGTGGCAGGATGGGGAGGAGCATAACATCTGTAGGAAATGGGTTTGGGCTTTAACACCTCAGGTTTCCCCTGCCCCTCCCTACTGTGACCACTTCCTTCACCAGGAGTCTACTCCCTAGAGATTCCACAGCCTCCCACACAGTCCTGCCAGCAGGGGAACTGGTGCTCAAACATTTGAGCCTCTGGGAACATTCCCTATTCCCCAGAGCTCCTCCCCCATCTTCTTCAGGATTCCTTTCAACAGAGGTATTTTGAAGAGACACAGACATGCAGACCATGGCAGACTCTTAGGAGCCTTGCAGCCTGAACGCTAGTGGGTGTCTACAGAACTGGGCAGACCGACTGTTGGTTAACAGCCCATGGACTCCTCAGACGTTACTTCCAGGTATTTGGAGATGAAAGTAACTCTTCAGGTCTGGCAGGCTCCTCTGCCCTCTATTGGCTCCACAATCTTCTTGAGGAAGTTCTTGAGGAAGCTTGTTGAGGTGGGGTCTGGGGAGATGGGTTTATAACTGACCCAATGCACAGGCTGGGGGCATGCTTTGGCATGGTGGTTACTTACACAGGGGAATGTAGTTAGGAGGATTGTCTTGTGCTATTAGTTTGTTGGAGTTGCTACCGCAAAACACTATGGCCTGGACCTAAGCCAAGAGAGGATTCTCACAGCCAAGATCCTGAATGGCAGGAGACCTGAGGTCCTGTCTTATCATGTAGACACATTCTCCCTGCATTCTGTGTCCGTTTCTCTCTGTTGTACCTGTCCTGATCTCCTCTTGTGGTGTCCCTTCAGAGTGGACGTTTGCCTCACCAACAAAATATTAATGCTGCCACTCTTAAAAACTTCTTGTTCAAATGTAGTGTTTGAACCATCCGGTGGTTCATGTGGAGTCGGATGTCATTGTATGAGATTGTAGGGACATCGCTCAACCTAGGAAGGTCCTCATGTACACCTGTGGCATGTCTGTACGTGTCTTTGAGAGGCTCTCAAGTGCTGACAGTGAGGGTCACTCAACAAATGTTTGAGAGAATTTATGACCAATGTTAGGATGCTGTCACAGTTTTCATAGTAGCCCTTGACCAAATCAAGAGAGGTGGTTTCTTTCCCTCTTTCTTTTTTTTTTTTCTTTCAGTTTATCTAAGTGTTCTGTTCTGATGTGGCTCTCAGCTGTTTTCATTCAGAATGCTTTTGATGTGTGCCCTAAGAACACAAGTTGGCCCAATTTAGAAGTCAACAAGGGTAGCATCCCTGTTAATAGGTGGCTGATCCCAGAAACTGCCAAGTATCCCAGTGAACTTATCCGTCTAGCTTTACCCAGGTGGGCTTTGCACGCAGATTTTTTTTCCTTTGAGGTTACGCTAACTTATCCGATGCTCTCCAGCTCCTTCTGCAGAGCGTTAGCGCTAACTCATAAAATTAATTCCCATTTCGTGGGATTGTCAGAAATGAGGATTGTTCTGACCTTTCTTTGAACTCATCAGCCGAAATGAAGTTGCTCAGTGAGCTGGGGAAGACAAAGCTGGGTTTCGGGAGATCAATCAAGTCCACCACACTCAGGAGAGGCCCGCAACCTGCTGCACCACGCTGACCCCGGCGGCTGCCGATCCCGTGCACAGATGAAAAGCCATCACTCCTGGTGAAGAAGATACTAAATTATCGGCTTTTAAATTTAATTTTCAGTTTACTTGTGTTTTCGATTAGCGTGCCATGTCTCATCAGGACGGCACTACCTTTGAGTGTAAGCACCTCCCTGTGGAATCTTCAGTTGCTCTTGCCTTCAGAAGGCAAATTCCACAGCGATCCATCTTTTAGCACATGGTGTGTGTTGGGGGGCAGGGGACTTGTTCTCCTGTGATACCCTGAGCAACAGTAGCAAGTTATTTTCATCAGACCAAAATCAATAACAGGCTTGGAAATAAAACGTCACCCTGAGCCTAGGGCCACAGAATGTCCTGACAGGCTCCTAAAACTATGTGCTGGTAGCCTGAGGCCTGAGAGTTGGCCATTCGCTTTCCTTCCATGATTTAGTCCCGAGATGTCTCCCCAGGCGAATAAAGCTTTGAGTTGGGTGACAGATGGGTGGCTGGGGAGCTTATGTCCTCATCCCATCCCCCCTCTGGAGAGGGGGAGCTCACTTGGACACACAAGCAGAAAGTTTCTGCTGTCAGGGGCAAAACTGTGGTTGCCATTTTCCAAAGGTTTTTAAGAGTCTGGTTAACCATCTTTAGTCTGATCCTTTTGGACAAGGTTCTACAGCAATGACCCACTGGAGGTGGGCTTTGTGTAGTCCCCAAATCTCCAGGTGGATCCCAGATCACATGATCTGTTGTAAGTCAACAAATGTTTAGTGAATACCTTCAGCTCATGTGTCTAGGAGTCACAATGGTTCAGGTGTCTGTGAGGCCCAGAAACCATCATCAAATGAGTAGCTTCAATCCCAGAGAGCAATTTTGTTCAGGAAACCCCAGTTCCAGCCTCCTCTGGGCATCTTTTTCAGGGTGTCTGCAAGAAGCTGGGTAAACAGCTCTGGCCTCTGCAGCTTGTGCTGGCTGCTACGTCCCTCAGTGCTCCTGACCTGAGGACAGATGATTTATCCCACACCTCATGTCACCTGGCCAGCTCCTCCTGTGCCCCTGAATTCCTTCCATTTGTGTACATTCCTTGCACAAAGTGATGTGTTTCTAGGGACGCTTGCACTCTATTGAGTCAAATGCTTGGCTACAATCACGGCCATCACACAACCCTGGCTCAGCTCCTGAGAGTTCCTGTCAGTCTTAGTCTGAATCTATCCCTGTGGTAAAGCCCCATGACCAAAGAAACGTAGGGGAGAAGAGGGGTTGTTTCATCTGACAAGTTGTAGGTCATCTTGAAGGACAGGAGCGCAAATAGTTCCTGGAAGCAGGAACTGAAGCAGAAGCCATGAATGTATACTGCTTACTGGATTGTTCCTCATAGCTTACTTGGCCTGCTCTCTTATCTACCCTGGGACCACAAAGGAGCCGCAGTGCCCACAGTGGGCTAGGCCCTCCCCCATCAACTGTCAATCAAGATAATGCAATGCAGGGTTTCCCACAGTGGCCTGGACCCTCAAATCCCAATAATTAACCGAAGGAATGGCTCATAGATTTGTCCTAAGATCAACTTGAAGGTCCACTTCTGAGGTATCTGACACCTTCTTCTGTCCTCTGCAGAAAATGCACACACATAGTGAACATACATGCATGCAGGCAAAACACCCATGCACATAAAGTAGCATAAATTAAAAATCAAAACAATTCAATTAGTTACTAATCAAAACTTACTTAAGTACATAGAATATTGAAGATTGTGTGTATTATATATAATTTATGTATTATGTGTCTGAATACTAGAAATCTGTATGTGTAATTAACTATAATAATTCAATTATGTATATTCATATATCCAGTATATTATAGTAATATTTATAGTGGTTAATAACTTGATAGTATGGTATAATATACTCAATTAAATCACATGACTTAGTTTGGGTTATTATTACTACAATGAAATACCATGACAAAAAGCGACTTGGGTGGAAAGGGTTTGTTTCAGCTCATACTTCCAGGTAGTATTTCATCACTGAGGGATATCAAGGCAGGAATCCAAACAGGGTAGGAGCCCAAACATGGCAGGAACTGGTACAAGCATCATGGAAAGGTGTTATTTACTGATTTGATGATCATGGCTTGTTCAACCTGCTTTCTTATAGACCTAAGGATTGGCAACCAGCCAAGGGATGGCAGCATCTACAATGGTCTGGCCCTCCTCCATCAATCACTAATTAAGAAAAGGCCTTACAGTTGGATCTTATGGAGAAAATTTTCTTGGTTGAGGCTCCCTATTTGTCAGATGACTCCAGCTTGTGTCAAGTTGATATAAACTAGCCAACACAATTAACTCCTTTTCAACTTGGCAAACACATTATCATCAAGCTATAACCTTTCTTTCTTGTTCTTCCCCAAGAACTCATTAATATCAGCATGACAATATTAAAATTCCAAATATTAAAAGTCCTACAGTCTTTAAAAATTCAAACACTTAAAAAGCTTTACTCTCTTTAAAATCCAAAGTCTTTCAAAATTGAAAGTCTCTCAAATGTGAGTTCCTATAAAATCAAAAATAAATACTTTCTTACTTCAAGAGGGAAGAACAAGGGCACAGTCACAATCTGAATAAGAGAAAAACCAAATTCCAAGAGTGTGAATAACCCAATGTCCAATGATCTGGAATTCCCTCAAGATGTTATGGGCTCCTCCAAGGGGCTTGGGTCACTTCTCCACCTCTGCCCTCTGCAGTTTACATAGCTCATCTTGTAGGCTTTGCTTAGCTGCAATCCACAGTTGCTGCTGTTCTTGGTGGTTATCCCATAGTACTGGCAATTGAGCTGAAATGTCACCAAAATGCCCCAAGAATGCCTCTTTATTGTGTTCAGGGGCAGTTTATATAGAGATAGCCATGCCCCAGTCAAAGGTACCAGAAGCCACTCTCCTGCCATCAGGAACTCCTGAGGGTCTTGTGCTCAGAGCAGCTGTAGGCACTCAGGTCAGGGGAAAACAAGTTGTTTACAAGAAATTCAGGATCTAGGGGTTCACAGCCCCCAACATTTACTACTCAGAGTTCCAAAGTCTTTCCACAATCCTCTCCAAAACAACATGGTCAGGTCTGTCACAGTAATAACCCAGCATCTTGGACCATCCTAATATCAAGTTGTCTTAGTTAGGGTTTCTACTGCTACAATGAAACACCATTACCAAAAGCAAGTTGGGGAGGAATGGGTTTATCACGGAAGGAAGTGGGGGTGAGAACTAAAACAGGGAGGGAACCTGGAGGCAGGAGCTGATGAAGAGGCCATGTAAAGGGTGCTTTATGCAAGTGTTAAGTGTCCTTGTCTGTGTCCTACCTTGACAGACACTTCAACTGGTGTCTGTGATAGTTTGAATGAGGTGTCCCCCATAGTCTGGGCATTTAAATACTTGATCCCCAGTTGGGAGGGGTGGCCTTGTTGGGGAAAGTATGCTACTGGGTTTTGAGGGTTTTTTCTCTGTCTGTCTCTGTCTCTCTGTCTCTGTCTCTGTCTCTCTGTCTCTGTCTCTCTCTCTGTCTCTCTCTCTGTCTCTCTGTCTCTCACTCTCTGTCTCTCTGTCTCTCTGTCTCTCTGTCTCTCTGTCTCTCTGTCTCTCTCTCTCTCTCTCTCTCTCTGCTTCTTGCTTGCTCTTACTTCACAATGTGACCTCTGGATGCTTCTTCACCATGATGGGCTAGTAGCCCTCTGGAATCATAAGCCCAAATAGACATTTCTGTCTGTAAAATGTCATGGTTGATACAGTGTCTTAGGGTATCTCAGTATTTTTTCTTGATGCTCTGATAAAATACTCCAACCAAAGCAACTTAAAGGAGAAGGGGTTTATCCTGCCTCACAATTCCAGGTTAAGGTCCATGGTGGGGAAGTCAAGGAGTTGGGTACTGAAGGAAGCTGGTTACATTGAGTCCATCATCGGGGATGCAAGAACAATGAATGGATGCATCCTGCCCATCTTTGCATATACATCCAGAATACTATGCCCAGAAAATGTTCTGCCTACAGTTAAGATGAGTTTCCCCATGTCATCTAAAATAACCAGTAATCCCTCACAGGAATGCTCAGAGGCACATCTCTTAAGTGAATTCAGATTCTATTATATTGGCAATTAAAACTAGCCATTACAATACCACTCCTTGTCAAACTTGCCATAAAACATATCACCTTTAAACTATAATCTTCTACTCATTGTCCCCAAAGTCTCATGTTTTTTCTCAGAAAGTAAAATATGGTACAATTAAAAAGTTCCCATTGTCTCTAATAATTACAACAGTTACAAATGTCTATAAAATAAAAAGAAACATATCCATATCACACAGTTTCAACATAAGATGGCATAACATGAATGTTCTTATTCCAAAGTGGAAAAACCAGGACTCAAAGAACAGTCACAAGTCCTGCAGCTTCGTGGTCAGCATCCAGGACTCACGACAGAATCCTCATCTGGATTCCACAGGCCTGGGTAACCCCTCTTCTCCAGTTCCACCACCTGCTGCTCACACAGTCTCTCTGGAGTCAGGTTCATTCTTTGCTTGCAATTTTCCTTGGAAAATGTCCAATAGCACCCTGGGGTTCATTTTATAACTTTATACAAGGCCACTCCCGCCTTTTGCAGGACTCCTACCCTCCCACACATTCCCTAGCCTCAGTGGCTTTCTAGAACTACAGAGCAATATAGAGAGCCTTGTTGGAGAAGGCCGCTTGTTCTTCCCAGCTGCCCGGCTAGCTTAGATCCAAAACAATCACACAGAAACCATATTTTTAAATCACTGCTTGGCCCATTAGCTCTAGCTTCTTATTGGCTAATCTCTTACATATTTATTTAATTCATTTCTATTCATTTGTGTATCACCACGTGGCTGTGGCTTACCAGCTAAAGTTCCCAGCATCTGTCTTAGGTAGACTATATGGCTTCTCTCTGACTCTGCCCTTTTTTCTCCCAGCATTCAGCCTAGCTTTCCCTGCCTACTTAAGTTTTGTCTTGCTATAGGTCCAAAGCAGTTTCTTTATTCATGAATGGTAGTCACAGCACAACAGAGGGGACTCCCGCATCAGAGGCTTATCTCACAGACATTGTCAAGTTGGCAATTACAGTCAAGTACCCGTGACCCCCACTCTTGATCCAGTAGGATCAAAGGAAGTGCTGCCTGGGTTGGCATGGTCCATGGAAGAGCAAGGCTGGACTAAGTGTACTCCATCTAGGCCTCTCCATCTGATGAAACTAGTGTCTGGTCCAGAGATGAAGGATCATCATGCTGATCAGAATTTCTACCCCTGTGCAAACACTTGAGAGAACATAAAAGAAGCGATTTTTGTGTCTCAGGATTCTGAGGTTCCAGTGCCTCTTCAGCTGTATCCACTATTTCTAGGTCTGTCTGAGGCAGCTTCATGATGAAAGAGCATGGTAGAAGAGACATATTCATATTGTCATGAAAAGGAAGCACAGATGAGAGGCAGAAACCAGCCAGGCTCAGGTACACCCTTCACAGCATACCCCAATGGCCCACTGCCCCCAATCCACCCCATTTTCACAGTTCCATTGCCTCCCCATATTTTGGCCATATTTTAGTCCTTTAGTGGAGTGAGCCATGGACGAGGTCAGCACCTCCATGGCCCAGTCCTTCCGCAGACACCCACACAGATATACCTAGTCATGTGCTTCACTAATCTAAGAAGTTCTCAGGTCTATTGGGTTGATGCTCAAAGTTTGGGTCACACCTGGCAGGTACTGCATTCACAGAAGCTGGGTTTTAAAGATCAGGTTTTTGCATTGTGGTCAGGTGGCTTTCCTCAATTGGTGACAGGTTGAGATGTGTGCTCTGAACTTGGGCTTTTCGTGCTTTTAAACCTGGGCATGAGGAAGCATCAGTTCCATGAAGATGCTGCTGGAGAACTAGTACAGTAACCGTTCTAGCTCATGTTGGAGTCAGTGCGCACACGGCCAGAGACTTCACCAGTGGTATTCCTTGCTTCCCCCCTCCTTGGCCAAGGCTCTGCATCATGAACCAGCTGCTTGACTGCCCTTTGAACTATCCATATTTATGCCATGGACATTCAACATAATTCCCATTTGAAGATTTTATTTTAAAACAGCTATTTATGAGGAGATAATTGTAAACTGTCAGACACCCTCCCTGACTTGAAGTTTCTTACAAGGTCCCTTTGGAATTTGAAGTGCTATATTAGAGGTGTCCCTCTGAACCCACTTCCTCTGTCTCTGTACCTAACCTGCTTACTTTCCACCCCAGTGGGTGGCAGATGTTATATATATATATATACATATATATATACATACATATATATATATATGAAGAAATATAAAAATTGGTCATAGTTTTAATCTACATTGTTCCTGACAGGTTCATGTGTTGGAGACTTGACTTTCAGATGGTGATACTGTATGGATATGGTAGAAACATTAGAGGTAGGCATGATGTAAAAAGTGGGGCATTGGAGGTGTGTCCTGAAGGGCATAGACTCCTTATCCCTTCATATCTATTCCCTCCCTTCCTGCCTCTCTCCTCCCCGCTCTCCTTCCCTCCATCCCTTGATCCCCTGCTTCTGTCTGCCATGGGGTGAGCCACTCTGATCCACCACACCACCCCTATCCCTGTGTCATCACGGACTCCAAAGCAGTGCAGCCAGGGACCATTGGCGGAAGCTTTTGGAATTGTGGGCCATAATGAGTCTTTCCTCTCTAGGGTTCTGGGTTCTCATGCTCATAGAGCAGCCACAGGGCACGCATGACTTTGAGTGGAAACTATGAGGCTTTGAGAGTGAAGCAGGAGAAAAAGATCCGCAGCAGAAATCTCAGTGACTGGTTCATGAGCAGGACTCCAGAAGCACAGGAGCCACAGCAGAGACACAGCAGGCAGATGTCAACTGCAAATTGTGCGTGTCTAGGGAAGCAGTGAGCAGTGGAAAGACAGTCTATAGAACGGGGGAGAATTTGCTGTTCACGTGTCTAGTTACATGTTGATTACTTCTGTAACTCAACAGCAAATACGCCAAGGCCCTGATTAAAAACAGGATAGAGAACTACATAGAAATTTCTCCAGAGAAGATAGGATAGGAAGTGGCCTTTAGGTCAATGAATAATAACTGCTGTGTTTCTCAAATGGCCAGCAAAACAGCACCACAAGGAAAGGGAGCCCTTGGAACTGCTGCTATGGTTTAAAATGTGCCCCACCATGTAAAACAGCAAGCATATTCCTCAAGAAGTGAATGACAGAACCATGAGAAGACTCATACATGCAAAAGAAAAATGAAGTAAAATTC
Organism: Alexandromys fortis; assembly: GCF_014885135.2. Taxonomy (NCBI): domain Eukaryota; kingdom Metazoa; phylum Chordata; class Mammalia; order Rodentia; family Cricetidae; genus Alexandromys; species Alexandromys fortis. The sequence goes on from NW_026067929.1 coordinate 104,706, forward strand.
CCAGCTTTTGGCTCCCACAATCATCAGAGCATTTTCAACACAGGATACAGAACAAACTTATTTCCCATCAATAAATGATTGGATAAAAACTGTACCGCCTACCTGTGAGCTGAACAAGGACAACAATTGACATAAAGCAGGAGAAAGCCCATGAGGCATCAACCTTTCACAAGGAACTACATGCAACAAAGGATGCAGAGAGTGGGAGAAGTCATCTTCCCAGGGAAGAGTACACCAAACTGGTTATCCAATACGAAATAGAGTTGAAAACATACATACAAGGGACATTATACACTCTGAGCAAGCAATAGTTAGGAATACATATATTTGTACATGTATGCATGTAAAAGCAATTAATAAAAAAGCCATGGATTTGGAAGAGGCCAAAGAATACATATGAGAAGACTTGGAGAAAGGAAAATAAAGGGACACATGATGTAATTATATTAATCTCAAAAATAAAAGAAATAAAAAAACTATACTATCACACATGTTGAGAAAACTCTTCAATTATTGAAAAGAAGAAAGCATTGTAATCTACAACAATATGGCTGAACACAAGGCCTTTTATATAGTGCCATAAATCAGAGCCCACAGGCATGAAGGTGGGTACCATGATCCTTTCCAACCCAGAGCCTCTGAGTTGCCATGGCAGACATGGTACCAGACAATGTGGGATCTTTACTGCCTTCACATCTCAGAACATCTTCCTCTATGGAGGAAGTAAAATCTGTTCTGAGTCTACTACAAAGATTGTGGAGGGACTAATGGGCCAGAAGGGGTGTGAGCAAAAAATTTTCTGAACCATGGGGCAGAGATTACCTAGCATCCAGGCGTTGTAGGGTCAGCCATATTATATGGCTTCACATGTGGCAAAGTCACCCATTGACTGATGGGAAAGATGGGCGTGGCCTGGATAGTTGGCATTATCAGGACCTTCCTTTGTTGTCCCTGTGTTGCTATAGAGTATGAAATGAGCTATAAGCAGCTTTCTGCCCAGGCTAGAAAAGTGGCTAAACACAGTATGGATGATATCTTGTGATTGCCATATCTGGCATCAACTCTTGGGTGATGCTATGCCCACCCCGGGAGTGACACCTTCTTTAGTTTGTATTCCAGCTCTGCAGCAGAGTCTAACTCTACCTACCTGTTGATGACAGGAGCTAGAAATGAAACCTGACCATGTTTGACAATGACTAAGCTGCCCACTGAGTGTCCACTCAGGTGTACCCGGAAGCTGGGAAGCTTTTAATGTCACATGCCTTACTTTGTGGTAGGCAGCATGGCTCCTGAGGAGGAGTGTCTCTCGTGGGCTGTGTCACACCTGCGAGCCCTCCGCCCACACATAGGCTTGTAGGTATTCTTTCCAGCTAATGATCCGAGAGCTTGGATTTTAATGACAACTTGGACTGAGCATATGATGAGGGTGACAGTCTTGTCGGATCTCCCTTCAGGACACAGTGACAAGTGCTGGGGGCAGGTTCTTTGCCAGGGGCAGGCATTCACTCTAACAGTGTGCCTAGGGAAGACAGATTTGGAAAAAGTAAATACAGCCATGTCTCTGTGGAACTGGCAGCACAAACGTGCCACCTTCACGAGATGTAACCCAGCGATGCCAGCAGGACTACCCACAAAGGGGCCACAGGATGTGAGTGTTGCTAACTCTCAGACACAATTAAATACACTGAGCTTCTTTCTTGAAAGCCTAAGAGAGCCGTTTGCAACCCTTGGTGAATCTCTGTCCTCTTCTTACAGTGACCCAGGCTGTCTATAGTTATGTCTATTAGCCCCGCAGGCCCATCATGCCCTTTCTACTGGACACGGCAGACAGAGTTCTAACAACCGGGGTGTGATGCTCATGAAGTCTGTAATTGAACTTCAGTGGTACCTTCTCTTCTGCTCCCAGGTGAGCAAAGACCCAAGGGGGTGTTGAGACCTGAGAGGCTGAGAGTTCACTGTATTCGTGTTCCTGTGTCCCTGGGGCCCCACAGCTGTGGATGGGTGGAAGCTAGAGTGTATATGTTCGAGCTACTTCTGGGTGCGAAAGAAACCACCTTAGAACTAGGGTCCCAGGCTACTGTATATGCATGTAGACATGCAGTCTGTCATAGGCCAGGAGTTTGGAAGCTGAAACCTGGCAGGGCTGGTGCAGAGACCAACTTGAGTACCCCAACAAAGGGCACAGGGTACAAGCTGCCAGGGGCACACTCTCTGTAGGTGGCATTAAAAGGTAAGAAAGCAAACATGGATCTTTTGCCATTGTCATACGGTAATCTGATACATGGGTGACTCAGCGCTCACCCTCAGACATCTTTCGAGAGTGAGGTGGCTCTGTCTCTTGTGACTCCATACACATCCACATAGCCTCAGCTTCTGTCTTCTCCAGATGTAGCAAAATTCAGAAGCTCCAGCAGCACCATGGGCAGCAGTCTGGGAGTTTCTGAGTCCTCTACTCAGGAACATGAATGTACATGAATGTACCAATGTTAGCTGGCTAGAAACCCCTCATTGCAGCCCAGCATCACTGACTGTGGGGCTGCATTCTTGGATGATTTGATGCTCTTGTTCAAAGACCCATCTTGGATGCAACAAATGTTGAGTGTGGATCAGATGTCCCCATCCTAGTGTCTCTAACAGGAGCCACCCTGCCAGGAAAGCTTGCTAAGATATTGAAATACTTGCCCTCTGCTGCTGTTAACCAGAGAAAACCAACTTCTAAAGGGCTTGTAGGAACAGTAAGGCCTACCCAGATAGCTGCCACATAGTATTCCAAGCCACAGGACTAAATTCCACCAAAGTAAACAGGTCTGCAGTGTGTAAGCAATACTGGGGGCCAACTTCAGAGATTCTGTCAAGAATTCTTCATATCTACTCCCAGTTCAGAAGACGTGCACCCTGTTTCAGAATCTCCAATGGACTTGTCCACCACAGACCCCATTCAAAGTCTCGAACCCTAACATTCAATTACCTGCAACCCTTGGGCATCTCTCCTCCTTCATGGACCATTGAAAACAAGCAAGGCAGACATTCACTATCTTAGTTAGGGTCTTTATTGTTGTGAAAAGGCACCATGCCCACAGCAACAAAAAAAAAGATATTTAATGGGGGGTGGGCTCACTCACAGTTTCAGAGGTTCAGTCTATTATCACCACGGCAGGGAGCAAACGCGGTGCTGGAGGAATAGCTGAGAGTCCTACATCTTGCAGGCAACAAGAAGTCAACTAACAGTCACATTGAGGGAAACTTGAATAAAAAGACCTCAAAGCCCGCCCCCACATGACAGGCTTCCTCCAATAAGGTCACTCCTTCTGATAGTGCTACTCTTTCAAATGGGAACACTATCCTTAGGAACAGTACTAAATGCTTGTACTTCTTTGTTATAATTTTACCTGCGTCAGGAACTATTTAAACGCTTTCTCAGATGATCCACTCAGTGTATTCAGCAGGCCTTCTCTTCCTAACCAGATGGACCTTGTAAACACTAAGTCTGCTCTCAGCTGCCCTTTCTCTTTTGGGCTGCCTCAATGACTTCACTTGAATCCAGTTTCAGCATATCTGCTTAGTTCCTCCAAAGTCAAGACAGCCTCCCCTTTCAGAGTTCAAGGCTGCTTCCGTTCACTTTATGTCCCATTTCTGAGATGCAGAGAGAGTGAGGGAGACCAAAGCTTTCTCTTGGGGCAGCTTTCCATGTTTACCCTACTGTGTGTTCTTCTTTGTTTGGAGATGTTTATTGAACCACTAATCCCATCTTTACCCTAGTGCTCCTAAGTGGGTCAGCCACGTTAAATTTCACAAACACAGAAAATTCACCATATGGGAGACTTGGTGTCTTCATGCTGCTGGGGCCCCAAACCTCACTCAAAGTGTACATCCCACAGTTTTTAAAAAAGAATATTCCTTTATGAGTGCTGCACAAAATGCTCACCATACACAGGGCGTGTAGACAAAAGGATTTCTTACGCCGAAGAACTAACTAAATGAAGCTAAGGTTAACCAAGTTCAGCCATGGAGCTGGAAAGGCTTTGGAGAATGAACTGCCTGGAGCTGGATTTTCTTTTCGTTCTTGACCAAGACTCAACACAGAGAGTAAATTAAGCAGAGCAGACTGCACACACATCTCGTGGAGCAGTGTGGAGAGAAAGCCGTACCATCTAGAATGCAACTGAACCACTCTTCCATCAAAAAAAGACCGAGGCAAATTTTCCTAAAAAGCATTTAAATGTCCAGTCTGTGGCTGTCAGGACCTCAGTGGGAGTTACTGCTATCACTTTCTGCTTGGCATCTGATTTGCATTGCAAAAGACAGTGATAATTAAACAAGTTTCACATACTACCTTGGTTTTGAGGCCAAGGCTTTCCTGTTTGCAGCCTGTTCCAGGCACAGGGCATCCTTAGTAGGCACTAATCTGAGTGATTTTGGTTCGGCTGAAAGTGTTTTACTGTGTGAACTCAGTGAGGAGTCTTTTCTCACCTTTTATGTGTAAGGATCTTGCTTTAGGTCACATAGCAAAGGAACCATTTTTCAAAGATTTAATTTTAATTAGCCTTTCTTCTTTGTACCAGAACAGGTTAGATGGTTAACTCAAAAAGGTGAAACCACAGATTTGAGAGAAAGCAAGGGTTAGGAGCACATGCTAAGCCTTGGTGGAAGGAAAAGAAAGGGAGAAATGATGATGTAATTATATTTAATTCAATTACATGAAAAATAATTTTATTTTTAAGGTAAAAAAGCCAAGCCCTTAATAGCAGAGATTAGTGATTCAAAGTATAGTTTTATTTAAAATGAGTTGTTGCAGGTGGGTTGTAGTGAAAATACTGAAATACGAAGTATTGGGGCTGTTACTAGAGGCTGAGTATAAGCAGAATGTTGTGCTTTTCACATGGTTTTATATTGAAATAAGAATAAATGGATGCATGAGAATACTTTGTAGACTTGTTTTGGAGAACTTGAGTAAACAGCCTGTGGCAGGCTACTGTGCTAACTGATGGGTTTTTCTCCTAAGAAACAAAAATGACTAAGGCTTCCAGTGGCACACCCTTCTCGAGATCAGCATCCAGGGAGCCCCAGGCTGTACATAGGTTTTCTGTGTCCCGAGCCTCGTGGTAAAATATAGAATAAAAGAAATGAGTTATTTTAAGATATAAGAGATAGTAATATACCTAAGTGACTGGCCAAGCAGTGTTTTAATTAATATAGTTTCTGTGTGGTTATTTCAGGTCTGGGTGACCAGGAACGAAAAAGCAGTCTCCGTCGACACACTTATATGTTAACACATACAGATTATGTATATGGATCTGCTTCTATGTACAAATAAGCACACTTGCATATAATTTATTGTTTCAATCAGTCATCTAATTACAAGATAAACAAAAATATAAGTGCCAAAGCTGGTGCGATGGCTCAGCATGGAAGGACATTTGCCACCAAGCCTAGTGACCTGAATTCAACCCCTGGAATCATACGGTAGAGGAAGAGAACCAATTCTGAAACTTGTTCTTTATCACATGTACACGGTGGCCTATATGCCCATTTTTACATGTACACGGTGCCCATGTGCCTATTTTCACATGTACATGGTGGTACATATGTCCAGTATCACATGTTCATGGTGGCCCATGCATCCTTCCTCAGATAAAGAAATGTAATTGAAATGTGTTAAAAATATATGTGAGCATCCACTGAATTCTCTACCAAGGGTGAAGGTGTTAATTTCTCCCATCACTTTCTTGACTTTTCACACAATTACAGCAAATACCACGTGTCCCCCACCCTTCCATTCTGTGCAGACAGGAGCTGCCGGGGGGGGGGGGGCTCTGCACTCCATCCCTTTTCGTTGCCAGCATGTCCTCTTTCCATACTGACCCTACAGTATTTCTTTACATAGCCGCATAGTATTCCTCTGGGTGGCAAGGATTAAAGAGTCGTTTCAATCTAGTCATCGCTGATGAACACTAGAGTACTTGCAATATAGTGTTTTAATATTTTAATATAGAAGCAATGATGTTAATTGAAAAATGTTTTAAACACCAGGAACAAAAATCTTATTTGTACATATTTAAACAAACAACACCTATTTGCTTTCTGCATGTATTCAGTCTAATACTAATGCTAACAGAATTGCGCATATTTGCACTGGCAGATCTCAGAGGGTCTTGGCGGAGGAGTCCACCAGAGTAGCCCGAGCAGTGAACCCTTGCCTGAGTCAGTAAAGCCTGGAGGTCTGGCTCCTTTTCCACAGCAACCCTTGTAGGATGAGCTGCAGCTACCAGCGTCTGCAGGTGAGCATGGCTCAATGATGTTTCTTCTTGGCTATGGTGTTTTCTACCCTACTCCTTACTCCAGTCATGTTATGTTGCCTCACACAAAACTTAATGGCTGTGGGCTGGGTCCTCTAAAACAGTGCTCTACATGTTTCTTCTTCTCTGTGAGCTGATGGTCTTGGGGACTCAAGATAAGAGAAAGACATTGCTGTATACAGCACACCTCATACCTCCCATCACACACAGAACCACCACACGGTATGGAAAAAATATGAATAGTACACCATACTGTACACCATACACAATACCACACATGTTCACACACAGACATATACGTATGCACACACATACACACATACATACATACACAATACCACACACATGTACACAAACATACATACACACACAACACCACACACACACATGCCCCACAATCATCACACATTGCAGACATAATAAAAACAGTACACTGTACTGCACATCACACACCTTACTCTTTGCAGACAAACCTAAGCAGCACAGCACACACATACACACACACACGCACGCACACACCACACATGCATAGCACACTGTACACGTGCTCCATATCATGCCCAGTGTACACATAATAACTTGTCACCCATGCCACTTTCCCAGCTCTCCCACTGCTCACACACACACACCAAAACTCGGTGTACACACGCCATTGCATAGACCCAAACAGCAACCGAACACTTCACACATATATGTGGGTTTTTTTTTTAATAGTAAATATGGCCAGTTGCAGAGTTTGACAGCCTCTGATATTTCTGCTTTGTCCAGAACATCCCTTCCTGATTGTCCTGTTGTACAAAACTAAACTGTTTCCACATTTAGTGTGCCCACTGCTGGCCACAGGAAGTGCCCCATCCTTTACCTCCCTCGTGGTTCATGCTCATCATGGGTTCAGAATGTATTCAGCACTCCCATCTCCAAACAGGCTTTGGAATGCAACAGCAACACTAGTCTTCATGGTCATCTAGAAGAACCCTCTTCCTCCCAACTGCCTTCTCTTGACAGAGTCCTGGGTCCATTGTCTTGTGTTCTGGGCACGCTGGTGCACACGTGTCTGATAGGTTTCCTGCCTGGCTCCCAGGTGGGAGCAAAAGCTTAAAGATGGAAGCGGCACAATACAGCTGCTTGACCTGAGACACCCAGGCTGCTCAAAGCAGGTGCCAGAACCAGGCGCAAAGCTTCTGCAAGAGACCAGAAGAGGAGCCCTCTGTGTTTGTATAGGAAGAGGTCTGCCATTCTTCGAGTCAGATCTGAGTGGGCTCTTCTTTCACACGGTGGGGAGATCTTCCTAAGGCTTAAGAAACATTCTCAGAGTCGGTAACAGCGGACGGTGTCGGTGTCTCTTTAGGGAGTCACTTTTTAATCACTCCATTTGGCATCAGCTATGGGGCCGCCTAATGTTTACATTAAGAGGTATCCAGTAAGCCTTCACTTCAGAGGCAAATGGGAAGTGGGAGCCGTCAGCACCAGCGGATCTGAATGCTGATGCGCCCCTTCTGCGCTCGGGGGCGGTGCGAGGTGTTGATCATGGCTTCTCACTGATAAGCAAAGTACTTGCCGAGCGTGAAGACTCGGCGTGTGCGCGCAGGATAACTCTAATCTGCACCCTGCCCGGCCTCCCGCATTTGCATGGACAAGCAGCCTGGCTGCTAAGCTCTCTATTAGAGCTGCAAAGGGCTCCCTCATTTGAATAAGGCCTCTTTGGCACGCAGAGAAGGCGGAAAAGGTGCAACGAGCAGGAACCTCCTGGAATTAGGGTGACATTTAGAAGCAGGGTCCTTAAATGTTCGCTTTTTGTCATGCTAAATTCTTGAGTATTTTTAAATCTATTGTAACTGTCAGTTGCATTAAACGTTTTTATTCTTATTTATTTTTTTTACAGAGCAAACGGCAGCCTACCAGAGTGCCAGGAGTCCATTATTATGGCTATCTGCATCATGGGAAACTTCGAGCAGACTGGTTTGATGCAATGTAGAAATACATATGAATATAGGATTAGACTCATAATGTAGAAAGCAGTCAGAGATCAAAAGAGCTGACTGGGAACTCAGGCAGGCAAGAACGCCTGCAGTTTTGCAGCCAAATGAAGGGGCTCCCCGTGTGTTCCACACATCTTCTTTGCTCTCAGCATGGAACCGGTGGCTGGTGGCCACGCCCACCACAGCGGCACCATCTTAACCTTACAAGGCTTGAAAGAGTGCCTTGAAGAGACTCCTGAGTTTTACAGGGCGGGATTTGGGCCAACCATACCTGGCCAATTTCAGTGTGAGTATGGGTTCTGAGATCCACGTTTGATTCTGCTCTGTCTTTAAGTGTTGCTAAGATTTGAAGGTCAGATTTTAGGTTCCTGGAGAGTATTTTAGTATTGGAAGGTTAAACAGGAATGCTGATCGCCAAAACAGGAATGCTGATCGCCAAACCACGGAGACCAGACAAGGCCTTTTCTGTGAAACTGATGCACACACCTGTCTTAGGGACCTGGATCTGTCTCCCGTTAGCTGGCTCTTAATAGAATCTTCTAAATGTTTTCAATATGCCTCCGCCCATGTTGCAATAATCTCACACTCGTAGTGATTGGGTTGCAAGTGGCAGATGTTTCCAGGCAGTCTGCCATGGATCTGGGATTAAGGCACATTCCTTTTCATCCCTATACTAAACTTTGGCACTTGCCCATCTGATATGTTAATTCTCTGTTTCTTTGATTTTGACATTTAATTCAAGTGAGGATTCTGAAGTCTGTGCTTAAATTAAGGAGTCTATCCTTATTTAGCCAATATTTGGAATTGTTCTCCACACATAACATCTTATTAACAACCCTCTACAGCCCCGTGATGCCCAACCTGAGGCCTGAGGCCTACATGCAGACCACCATAGATGTGAATGCAGTTTGTTATGTTTGTAGATACCAACTAAATCAATGTCAAAGGTTGGGTGCCCCTGCCATGTGAACAAGTGTGTCATCAATCACTCCACTTTTTCTCTTGTATTTTTCTTTTTTCTGACCTTAACTATCTCATTGTCTCCAAGATTTAATAGATTTGAAAGGTCTTTTCTCATGATGAGATTTTCAAATATATTCTGAAAATACAAAGTGCATAGCTGTCAGTTAATCACAGGGACAACCAGAAGAAGCCATTTCTAGACTCAAACCTACAGGAAAGAATTAGAAAAAAAAAAGAGCAGAGGTCCACATACATGGCCACAGCAACGCCACATGGAAGACTTCAGTGGCCACTACCTGCAAGAGACACGGTGCTGGCAGACCCCTCCTTAAAGTCAAACCAGCTCTGCTTACCTCAGGTTTCCATTCTTGTTGGAGAAGAGAGCCGCTTGTTGGTTCCCAGCCACCCAGCTTAAACCCACAGAAACTGTATTAATTAAACCACTGCTTGGCTCATTAGCTCTTGCTTCTTATTGGCTAACTCTTACATATTAATGTAACCCATTTCTATTAATCCACGTATCACCATTTGGCAGTGGCTTACTGGCAAAGTTTGGGCGTGTCTGATTCTGGTGGCAGCTCCTTGCATCTCTCCAACTCCGCTCTCCTTCTCAGGAGATTTGACTTAGGCTTCAACAATCTCCCAATTAAAGGAGTAAAGAGTACTCTTCTGTGAGGAGTAAAACTGCTCCTGGGGAGACTGGGAATGGAGCGATTCTGCCTGCCCAGGTCTGGTGCAAATGCTTCTTTCTCTCTAGTTGAGTGTCATGGTTACCCCTTCATGACTAGTCCAGAGGGAGGGTAGGACCAGGGACTTCATGCCCCTGACCTACTGTGGTCACCCAACACCTGCAGAAGACAGAACCGAGCTCCCTCTCCCATGACAGAAGTGACAGGACATTGCCGCAGTAGAGTTCAGGTCAGGAAAAGACAAGGTGGCATCATGCCAGTGCTCTGGGGGCTTTGTCTAGAGAGCAGGAGGGTGAATAGGAAGGTTTTCTTTCCACACGGATGAACTGAGCCTGAACTGGACTGTTAATGGGTGCTGTGGGATAACGCTCTTCTACCCCGTAAAGATTTGCCACTCATTTTGGTTTAATAAAATGCTGATTGGCCAATAGCCATGCAGGACATTTAGGTGGGGCAACCAGACTAGGAGAACTCTGGGAAGACTGCAGTCTGCAGTCACCACTCAGATACAGTGGAAGCAAGATGAGAATGCTGAGTAAGATACCAAACCACTTATCTGCCCGCCTTGCCTTCCAAGTGTTGGGATTAAAGGTGTGTGCCACGACACCCAAGTACTCTCTTTTTTTCTTTTAAGTACTTTATCCATTCCCCCTCAAGCCTACATATATTTTTAAACACACTGTAAATTGTTTAGAGGCTTTTTTTTTTGTTTGAAACTATCTTTACTGTATCTCTCTTTTCCTGACCACAGGAGTCTTCAATTTGCTAAGTAATATGGCTAGGATTAAAGCTGTGGCTTTGATGGCTGGATCCAGCCCATTCCTTAGCTTTTTTCTGAGAGTCTAACCTCATGGCAGAGGTACTGGCTGGAGCCATGTTTATTGCCACAATTCTATGGAGTTTCAAGGTCCCTGCCACCGCTAAAAAGCATGCGGTCATCTTTTCAACACCATTTAAGTGTTTCATGGCAGGACCTCTTAAAAGTGCTGCAAAGTTTTGCAGCTAAAGCTGAGTCAGGAAACCTCTCTAAAATGAGAGTGTTTTCATCTAACAAACAGAGCAAGCCTGAGAAATTGCTGCTACCAAGAAGCCATGCTCAACACTCTTATTCTGTGTCTAGATTTACTTGCCAAGCTCTCTCGGGTTTTCTGTGGATGCAGTTGTCCACACATTGGGCACCATTGGTTGACTGACAGTTTCTCTCACACCTGGTCCTTCAGTCATTCAGTCCCAAAGGAACACACAGAGGTCTACATTAATTATAAACTGGTTGGCCTAGTAGCTCAGCCTCGCTTTGTGTTTCCCCTGCATGCTCTCTCTCATTTTACTGCAGAGCATGGGACACTGAATTAGTCCATACTTCTGAATCGATGTTCACAGTTCCTGGGTCAATCTGTTTATTTATTTTTCATATCTGAAGCATAAACACTAAGCTCTGAGCCCAAAGCTCAAGTGACACTATATCTGATGCACTCCTCTCTGCTCATGTGCAGAAGCCTAAGTATCCTCCAGGCAATCTTCGCTACTTTTATACATGGCAGAATAAGTGTTAATGCCAACGTAGCATCATGGATTGGGTTGGTTCGGGTCTCCATGGTCTCCCATATTGCATTCCTGTCTGTTAGGCATGGTCTCCTGGCTCTGGTGCTCCCATGAAATGTTGGAAGCTTTAGGAGGGTGAGCCAAGTAAGAGGTTAGGTAGTTGGGGACATGTCTTAAATGGAGTATCACCCTGCTTCCCAGGTGACACAAGACATGCCTTCTACCTTGCCTAGGGTGTCTAGTACTGTTATCACCCTGAGAGAAAAGGGCTCAGGGACCTTGAAAAAAGCCTCTGGAATAGTGAACCCAAATGGATCTTTCCTACGTATGAATTGATATCTCAGGGCTTTGCCATGAGGACAGAAAAGTGGCTAACGTACCATTTGCATTTAAATGATCTCTCAAATAATCTTTCTTATCTCATCCCTTTCTCTGACCTATGAAAAACAGCACCAAGTTCATGAGTGAATGTAAATAAACCAGAAAGCACGTCAGAGTCTCTCTACAGGTGCCGCCAGGAATGGCTGTTGCGTGTATATGAATGTACGCCTCTCTCTGTTTCTGAATGCCTGTGCTCCACGTTCATTCTGTGCTTCAAGGTGGGTGATTTGTATTGAACAACCTTCCTAGCTAACTAACCTCTCACCAAGCATTAGCTTTACTGCTAAACACATATTTTGAAATTATGTTTTCATAAACTATAATGTTCAGTTCTATAACATTTATATTAGCCTTCATAGATCTCTGAAAATCATTTCCCTGAATATCCTATTCATGGTTGTTTAGAGCCCTCATCTACTGGCCCTAGAGGCTGAATCCTGTGGGGATGGTTTTCTTTAGTTGAACTTTATTCTTTTAAAGTCATTTTGTCCTCTTTCTGTGAAGCTTCCTGTGTGTGTGTGTGTGTGTGTGTGTGTGTGTGTGTGTGTGTGTGAATGGCCTGTATAGATTACACATTTAAAACCTCCAGTGGCTTCAGACACGTGCATCCCTCCAGAGAGAATTCTACCACTTTCCTGGTTGAGTAGACTGTCTTCTTTGCGTGAACTATGATGGTTGCAGGTGGATGAGATGGCCATCTCTGCTTTTATCCCTGTTGCCGGTTTCATCAGAGTCTTGGGGCTGAACCCCACAATAGCCCAGGCACCATCATGGAAGAGGCAGAGGAAATAGCGTGACCACTGGAGGATGGGAGACGTGCTGTGAAAGGCTGCTTCTAGATAATGCACTCATACGCTCACAGTAGTGCTGGTTACTCCCACAGAATTGACCCAAAATCAAGCCAATCAAAATCCCAGCACAGAGAAGGGAGGAGCTCAGAAGACCCCACACCTAGCTGAAATTAGGAGGAGGAGAAATCGATACGGTATCCAAAGAGAGGGAGAGAAAAGGAGACTAGGTGTGAGCAGAATCCATTATGTACATGTGCAATCACAGAGAGAAAATAAAGCAATTCAATTACCTCATTGGTCCCTCCCATCCCTTTTGAAAGCCCATCACCTTGTTCTTAATCTCAAAGCCGAATTTTATTTCTCTGACACTCATGGCTGTGGAAACATCTGGGTGGTACTCTGAGCTTCTCATAAGACCCCTCTGCTGTACTTTCCTTTGTCTGTACATCCACAGAGGGAATCTTGAATACTGACGTGAAAGTAGGTGTATTTGAGTAACTTCCAGCCTTGGTAACAATGGTATTCAGAATTTTCTTTCTCTGTCCCTGGGAACTTTCTCTTCTTTGAAGGCCAGTATGTTCTGCTTGGCCTAGGCCGCGGACCCTGTGGAAGATTCTGCCTAACTTGTAGGGACACCGGTTCCTACACAGTCCTGGAGTGTACCTCTCTTCATGTCGTGCTCACACTATAAAGTGGGGATGGGATGTCACGCCTCGATTTGCCATATACAGTTAATTCCCTTTGGCAATGTGACTGGCCTGTGTGACGCACAGATGACTGATGGAACGTTATACTTGGTATGTCTGCAGAAGAGACTGAGTGAAAGCCACCCGTATCAGTGCAGCAGGCATGATCCAATCTGTAGCCGTCCCAAAGGAAATGAAAATGAGGGGTGTCATGCACTCACCTTATCTGAAATAGGATGTTCATCTCAAACAAACTTGTCTGCTGGCCTCCTGGGTCTGGGTCTCCAGGCACACGTGGGGCTTACACTGTGCTTTCTCATGCCTCTGGGGTTGGATTAATGTCACATGACCAGCTTGCCCTGTCTTCAGTTTACAGAAAACAGTCACTGAATGTCCTAGCATCCACAGACACATAGGCCAATCACTTATAACAAATTGCTTTCAATGACCTCCCGTTTCTCTATCCATCATCAATCTATCTATCTATCTATCTATCTATCTATCTATCTATCTATCTATCATCTATCTATCTATCTATCTATCTATCTATCTACTTATCTATCTGCCTATCTATCATCTATCATTTATCTAACATCTATAATTTATCTATCATCTATCTATAGTCATCCATTCATCTACAAATATATTTCTCACTGGACCTGTTTCATAAGGGAGCCCTGTGTTCTAAAAGCATCAGGAATCTATAGGTAACCTCCAGGAATGGACACTGTCTGTCTTCAGATAACCAGAGAAAAGGCTTTAAAGAAAATTTATTGTGCCAAGAACCAAATAAGTTGTAAAGCAAATTGTCTTTAAAATCAGACTTTCTGACAATGTAACTGGTTGCTGTCGCCTTGACTGCTGCCTTGGCAGGTCCTGAGCAGAGAACTCAGTGAACCTATGCAGTGGCAGAGGTGGCGAGTCTGTGCTGTGTTAGGCCTGATGACATAGTTCATCAAGCAGCAAAATAAACCCACAGGCTTTCCAGAGTGACAGTGCCCGGAGGGAGAGTCCAGGCATCACCGCTCATCGCGCTCACTCTTTTCAGGGTACTGGTTCAAGTGGCGCATTCTATTCTTCCTGGTTTTGTTTATTTGGTTTTCAAGAGTCAGTTTCTATGTGTAGCCCTGGTTGTCCTGGAACTCACTCTGCAGACCAGGCTGGCCCCTAATTCAAAGATCCAGATTCAGCTGCCACCCCGCTCCCACCCACCTTCTGGTGCTAAGAATAAAAGAGTGTGTCACCACCACCTGGCTAAGGTGTTGTTTTCTCGTGGCTTTATTTCTCCCCTTTTCTTCCTCCTTCTTTGTTCCTTCCTTTCTTTTGCTTGTAAATATTTATCCTGCCTTTCAACCAAACCTCAGCTGAGGGTTCAGGTAATACGTGCTGCTCCTATAATAGCCAAGAAAACCAGATAGTCTCTGAACAGTGCACAGACCATAGCCTACCAAGAGTGCAGAGACCATAGCCTACCAAGAGTGCAGAGACCATAGCCTACCAGGAGAACAGACAGGCCATAACTGACCAGGAGTGGAGATAGACTGTCACCTACCAGGAGAACAGACAAGCCATAGTCTACTAGGAGTGCAGAGACCTTAGCCTAACAGAACAGACGGGCTATAGTCTATCAGGAGTGCAGGCAGACTATAACCTACCAGGAGAACAGACAGGCCATAGCCTACCAGGAGCATAGACAAGCCATAACCAACCAGGAGTACAGACAGACTTCAGCCCGTGACTTCTCTAACAACTCATACAGAAGTCCCCTTCCAGTCAACTTCTAAGTCAGTCCCTTGCTGAAGTCTCTATGGCTGATACTGGAGCATACTGTGAATTGATTTCTGGGGTAAGACTTAATAATATTAAGGACTCTGACTAGAGAGTGTTAAGGGGCAAGGATGGTAAATTCTGTGAAGTCAGGAAACACGAAGCATTCCTGATGAAATTCCTCTAAAGCATTTTTTTTTTCCAACCTCAACACCAGAGACAGTACTGAGAAAATATTTCTGATCGAATCTCTTCTCCTGGCCTTGTTTTTCACCCGAAACATTTCTGTAGTGTTGTTGCTTGTGTGTGTTCATGCCCCATATGGGTATCTGTAGCCGTGCAGCTGGTCTCAGAACACTGTGGTAGGGTGGACGTCAGCCTGGAATATGCTTGTTTGTTTACAGACTTGGGGAATGCCTGTGCTTCTCAGGTTTAAAGTGCAGCTCCAAACCGTTTTGTTTCTGGCATCACTCCTTCTCTCTAAGAAGATTAGTAGTCTCCAATCCTGGACCTCAGCAATCAGGCTGCACACAATCAACCCACAGCCTCCTAGCTCTCTCAAGGAGCACACCCTATCACCAACCATTTTCAACATTTCTGTACAAAATCATGTTTCCTGTAACAAGATAGCTTGGGTAGGATTGGCTCCTGATTACCAATTGGTATGCTTGTATATTTGGTCATACTTTATTAATTTTTAGCTTTGTTTTTGTTTATAATCAAAATAAGGATTCCAAATACCCCTCCAGCCCAGGAACAATGCCATGCGGTACTCAAGGGCTTCAGAACTCTCGATGAACCAGGCTGTGTGGAGTGAGCACCGCCTTTGAAATATGATTTAAAACAGAATTCGCAGTGTCGCAGAATTACATAAAACTGTGTGAAATTGTGCAGATAATCATTTAAATCTCCCTACATGAAAAGATAATTGCTCTAGAAATTAACTGTACCTGGGGTTCATTCATTTGGTCATGGCTAGTTTCTTATGTAGCGCTGATTTGATATTAGAGCTAATTAAGATCAGGTCAGAGTTGCTGAAGGTCAGACATTAATGTGTGGGATCATTGAAATGATAATTATAAACAGATTAGGAAGCCACGGTCCTTTATAAGGGGTTATTAGGTAATTACTGTGAGCACGAACGGCTTACTGTAATAATGGATTATCGACTCCTCACGGCGCTCTCGGGGTGAGAGTGTACCACTTCCTCAAGGACTAAAGAACTGCGTTCTCCACACCCAGAGATCAGTAAATAATGCAGAGACTCGGCAGCAGTGGCCCACTCTTTCCTGGAAGGGTTTTGGCTTTCGGGGAGGTCTGTTGTGGCTAATGTGCCTTTGTTTACCTGAATATCAAGAGGCCAGGGGCCTAGAGGAGTAGAGGAGGAGAGAATCCCATCCTATAGACTGACATAGCGGGGCATGAAAGGCCTCTCTGGGTTGTCTGGGTTCTGAGTGTAAGAAGTCCATGACCAACTAACTGCCCAAGGTGTAAGGGATGCGGCTGAGCCACTGTCTCCGGTCTGGGATGGTTCTCACTCAGCATGCTCTTTCTGGGCACGCTTTAACAGTTACATGGACTGAAATGTTGGCCAGGCTCATAAAAGTTGGCATCCAGAATTGGGGCCATGTGGAATTGGTCCTCAAACCAGGACTCCATGGTAAGCGAGGTTCTCACCTCAGGTCAGCCCCCAGAAAAGTTAACTTTGATGAGAAATAAGTTGGTGAGTAATGAAGAAATGGCCAGAATGTTTAAGTAGCTTTCCGCCTTGAGCATGTCAGTGTACGCCATTCTCTTTGCTTCAGAGGGAACTTCATGCCTCCAGTTCCCTACAAGACTCTCCCCACTGCAGAGCCAACCCTGCCGTTACTGGAAATCGGGAAAGCATCCTAGAGCTGGGCTTTCCAAGTCTGTTCACTGTAATGCAGTATTTTTAAACCTCAGTCCAGAGCTGAGCTGAGGAACAGACACATAAGATTTGAGGTGGGGGTAGGGGTAGGATGCCCTCACAATTGGGGAGACTTGGGCAGCAGCACTTAGAGTCATTGGCCATATGGCCTTGGGTGTGACAGTCCATGTCTTCAACTCCTTGCCATGCAGGACCCCCTTTGTGAAAGTCTCAGAGTATCTGAGTCTCTTGTCTGAGTCTGGTCTTGACGAAGGAGTTGGATTTCTCTGATCTCTAGCTATCTTGAGAGGACTTTGGCCTCAGCCTGATTTTTAGTGCCAACAAACAATACCAGCCTTTCAGCAGGTGTGTGCATGTGTGTATGTATGTATGTATTTGTACACATAATAAGTATTTTTTTAAAAAAGAGGGGTTAAGCATAAAATATTAGGATGATGCTTTAAGCATGATTAATAAGAACTCATAGAGAGAATTTGGGGTTCAACCTGAAGGTCAGAAAAGCAAAACAAGCAGCCACAGGCTCTTACCTCTACCTCAGTCCAAAATGGTGACCTTGTCTCCAAGAATCTTAGAATGAAACTATATTTGAGAGCTGTCTCCTCCCACATTATAGTCTTCTCCAGGGCTTAGATTAAAGGCTTGCTCCCCTGGGATTAAAAGCATGCACCACCCTGTTTCTATGGCAACTAGTGTGGCTATTGGGATTAAAACTATGTCTTATCATTACCTGGTCTGTTATCAGGTAATGGTAGCATTAGCCATCACATGTGGACGGAGCGTATGAGAGACAAAAGTGTATGAATGGTCCAGGAGCTGGCTTTAGCTCATTTGTCTTGGTCTCTATGTTGGTTGATAAGATTGTATACGTGTCGAAGATCCTGTGGGGTCTCCATCATTTCTATGGTCTTGAGAGATCTCATGAGGGCTCATCTTTAGCAGCCCAAGGGAATAACCTTCCTTCAATGTTTCTCCCAGCTGGGATGCCTCCTTTACGGCTGGGGTGTTCTGCTTACCTTAAGTGAGTCAGTTTGGGTTCTCTGACTAAACCGTTGACTTGAAGTGTCTTGTCTGAAGTTTCTGTATGGTTGAGGCTTCCAGGAAGGTGACTGAAAGGAAATCACAGTTTGTGTTCAGTGGGGCAAATTAGCGGTAGTCTCAACAGTGCTTGCAGGGCAGGGCAGGGAAGACATGCAGTCATATAAGAGTTAGAGGAGGCAGTGATTCTGAGCAAGAAGGCTAAAATCTGAAGTTCAAAGTGGTACATGGACCCTGTTTGACAGCAGCACAACTGACTCCCTGCTTGAGACCTGCTGGTCTAGGTGAGAGGAGGACCAGGGTCGCAGGACCCAGGATTCACCTTGTCCTCCAACACGCATGAAGAGAATTCTGGAATCTGATGACTCTGTGAGTATCCAGAGATACTGGACCCTGAACCCTTGGGCTCTGTGGATATCAGGTTTCAGGGTATTGGGGTCTTGGAGATTGGAGCAGTATGCCAGCAAACCCTGAGAAAAGTTTCATTTCAGGCACCTCCTAGTGGTTAAGGAAATTGGTTATGCCTGAGGACCAGGAGTATCCAGCAATGTCATCTACTACTATGAGGAGGAGGAACTGGGTGGCTGCAGCCTGGAATGCATAATACTTAAATATACTGGAGAAGGCAAAAGAGGTAGAGAGGTCCACCCACTAGGAAGTAGTAGATAGAGGTGAAGTTCCCCAAGTAGAGCATTCCCTGAGACCTAGAGTCTGAGCTGAGGCTGTCAGCTTCCCGCCATCCTCTCCAGGCTCTTCTTGGCAGATTTTACTTGAGGAGTTTTTCATTTTGTTCTTGCACAACTGTCTTTCAGAGAAGCTGCTAATGAATGGCCAGGCCAAGAGTGGCCGGCTGTACATTGTTGAGAGAATTGCCTGCCTGCCCGTATCTTCCTTGCTTCAGGGTAATAATCAAGGGCACCTGTAATCAAGGGCACCCGGGCCACTGAATATAGTTATCTTAAGAAGGAAGGCAACCTTGGAGAATCCTGTTTCAGAAGCCGTTTGATGACCTGCTCCTATCTGAGAGACAAGGGTCCTTGTCCAAGTCTCACAAACTTTAGGGCACAAAGCATGTTTGTGGTACATGTTGCTGTAGATAGGATTCCTGGATACATAGAGTGAGTCATGACAAATCCATCATACATGCAGGGAGAAGAACCTCTGGTGCAGGATGTCTTTGAGCTGAAGGTAAATTTTGGCCATGGGTGGTGGCTACAGCATCAGAGGCGGGTGTAAACACATACTGAAATGTGTCTTTCTAGTAACTCTTTTGGCTCCAAAGAGGCGCCCTGAATCAGCTGCTCCCAACCTGTGCTGGTTTTCTGTCTCACGGCGTGTTATGACATATCGCTCCCACACAAATGAAAATAAATGAGGATTTTACAATAACATTAATAAGAAATGAAAATAAAAAGGCTCATTAGTCAAAATGTGGATGGCAGGAAGTGTCATAATAAAAGATGGATGGAGCGAAAACATATCCAGAGGGTCTATCTCCCAACGCCCGGAGTGCATCGTCTGCTTGGAGAACCTTGAGACACAGAGCAGTTCAGACATGTGTGCCTATCAGTCCTTGTCTCTGGGTGTCTGTCCTGAAACTCAAGTAACACCCAGGTGGAATCCCTTTCTCTCCTATCTGACCTCAAGAGCACAGAGTTTTACTTCAAAGGAGAATGTTCCATGATACATTGCATCCTAACCACAGGGTCCTTTATTTTGTTTGTAACACTAAGTGGTGCCTCATGGCACATTTGGCCATTAAAGGCACTTCACGTCTTTGGTTGACAGAGAAGGTGGGTGGACAGTTCAGAACTCAGACTGTTAAACTGTCTGTTAGTGCGACAGACAGCATAGTGGGTCATTGTGACGTTTGCTCTCAGTGGTGACAAAGTCAGTTTCTCTCTCAGTCTCTAAGGCAGGTTTACCAGTTTGCCTGGAATGGATCCTTCCTTGCCATGAGCTCACAGGCTCTTGTGTCCAACCCTGGGATTTCCTCTCTCCTGTGAGGCAACAATCCCATAAATGAGTCACCAAGTCAAATGCCTTCTTCTTCTCTGTACTAAGACAATGCAAACCTGTTTCCTAAAAGTGTTCTCCCGCAAGGCTTAACCATGCAGTTCAGGAACTCGAAACATGGCTGCTGAGATACCATGGAGGTGGAATGGAGTCATCTGTTGGTCTAATTCAGCTTTAGCTGCATGGTCAGGCCACAGTGTGGAGAGCCAATGATATGATCGTTTCTTTTACTTCCTTCCTTTCTTTTCTCTTCCTTCCTCTTCCTTCCTCTCCTCATCTTACCTTCTTTCTTCTTTTCAGTTACTGTTTGTTCATGATTGCAACAGCCACGCCATTTCCAGAAGACAGAACCACACCAGACTCCTCCCCATCCTTGGGTTCCCATAGTCTTTCCCCCCCTCTTCTAAGATGTTCACCCCCTCTGGAATTCAGAGGGAGTGACGTAGATGTCTCATTCAGAACTGCACACCTGGCAATCGCTTGTACTCAGCATTTTGGCAATTTATGTGTTCCTGCTTTGATTGTCATGCTCTAGCTAAAGAGGCCTCTCTGTCCAAAGCTGAGGGCTGTACTGATCTGTAGATAGAAACAAATATTTAGAAAACAGTTCAACGATAGGTCCACTTGGTATAACATCATTAACTTACCTTGCAATAGGGCCTGGAACCTTCAGAGTCATGGGATTTTATACTGAATGTAACCCAGACCCAGAAATACAAATCCTCTATGTTCTCTCTCATATGTAGGTCTTAAACATAAACTTCTAGATAGATAGGTTTAAGTTAAAGTGAGTGTCCGTAGAGGGTAGGAAACAAAAAGAGGACATGAAAAATAAGGAAGGACTAAAGGATGTGTAGTAAAATACGTGTAATATGCAAAGAGAAGGGGGATCCTAGGGGAGGAAAGACTAAAGGGTGGGGCTAGGAGGATAGGTGAAACATAGCAGTGAGGGTGGTCCAAACAAACCAAAGAGGTCTGAAAAGAATATACAGATATTTACTGCTTTAGAAGCTGATCAAAACTTTCTATTGAAATGAAAACGATGGACTGAGAAGATGGTTCAACAGGTGAAGGGGCTTGCTGCCATGCTGGAGAGCAAGAACACAATCTCCGGTTCTAGAAGGAGAGAACTGACTTTCACAAGCACATGGTGTCACAATGCCCCACCCCCACATATGCACACAAAAAAGTAAACGTAAGAAAGCTAAGAAAAAAGGAAAGGGGTTGAACTGTGCTATGTGATTGGTTAACACGGCTCTCAGAATAATGCTTCCAAATCAAAATCCAGAAGGACACTCTGTGATTGGTTAACACTGCTCCCAGGCTCATAAGCTTTCAAATCAAAATCTCGAAGTCAGTTGTGAAACACACCCCCAAATAAAATATACTATTTGCCATTGCTCTTGGTTACCTGTCAGAACCAGATGGCTAAGACCTTAATGGCAAAGAAACCACACACTTTGGTTGCAGGACATAGAGAAATCAAGCTGGAGTTGAACTGGCAATTTCTTGTCCACTAGCTAGAATTTGTAGAGACAGGAGGTGCTAGTTAGATGTTGGGGCAGAAACGTCATCAGTGACCTCACTTAGATGCAAACCTTTCAAGGTACCATACTGAGGCACCTGGCAAGATACACTCATGGATGTAATAATGGCATGAATGTTGTGGGGGTAACCAGCTACTTCCTGGTTGGACTTAGGGCCCAGTGCATAGGAAGAAATGGATACTTGGCACTGGAGAACTAGCCAGTATCCTCTATTTTAAAATGTACAGGACAGAAGAAAATGGGTTCGTGTTACTTAGGTCTCAAAATTTCTTCTTTCTGGTGTTTCTACAGCTGAAACTCTGTCATGAGGTCTGACTGCTGTAGTCTTCCAGAATTTGCTTTCAATTTTCATTTAGAAATATTTAAGGCAAGCAACTATAAGCTTCCATTATTGTTTTTACAAAAAGGTGGATTATCAAATAACACATTGAAGATTTGGTGCAGCCACATCTGTCTTGGGATAGAGCTCTATGCAAGTAAGCCAGCCCTATGGGTATTGGGACTTCTCTCTGCCAAATGAAAACTTCAGCAGAATGACGAGTCACCACAAACCTGAGGGAACTTCACAAGTTGGATTATCTGAAGACTGATGATGACTTTAACTCGATCCGAAAGTCACACATTTCTACACTAGTCCCAGAAGCACATCTTTATTATGGTTTGAATTTTTTTTAAAAATGTATGAAGTAGCCTAGCTGGGAAGACAAAAAATCAATTCACATACTTAGAAATTTAGTCCCATACATATTAAGTGGAAGTCTAAGAAATTAGCCCATAGAAATTTATAATTTTTTAATGTTGATGTCTCTAAAGATAAGAGATTCTGAAACCCTCCATCTCCTCTTTTATATTTAAGTAGTTTTAGTATTTCAGATAGCAAATAGAGAAAGAGATCAAATTGCCAAGTGTGAGATCCTGGGCTGAGCCAAGTCCCCTTTGTCTACAGACCTCCAAGTCTTAAAAGATTTCAGGAGAAGCAAGTTATGCTCTTAGTGACCATTGGCTATCCATGTAATTTTGGTAGGAAGGTTCTCTTTCTGTGTCTCAATTGTTCCTTTCCAGAACTCACCAAGTTCTATTCCTACCCTCCCAGGTTAGACAGTATCCATGGACGATGCCAGCCTCTCCCTGGGCCCCAAGAGTCAAGTATACTACACTACGGTTGAATGGATGGAACGAACACATAGGATTCAGGGGTACATGACAGACTGTTTTACATGGTGAAATGCTGTTTGCCCTGTAAAGAATACCTGCATTCAAGGTATGGCCTGTCCAGAGGAGCATGCCTGGGCTATGTGCTGCTGGTAGCAGTCTGTAAGACCTGAGTATGTTTTCTATGTTTCTATCTAGGCGAGCTATGTCTTGCCTGAGTCAGTTTAAAGAGAACAAGGTGAAAGCAAGCTCCCCAGCAAGTCCTGACTTACGGCTCATTCTGTACCACGTCCTCAAGTGGAGGGAACAGTGAAGACTCTTCAGTGTAAAGTCTGAGCTGATTGGTCCTCCACAGTTGATTGATGTGTTTTTAAACTGGACTTCTCCTGGATTCCCCTCTCTTTCAATGTAGCCTTGGCCTCAGGAAGCCATATCTGATCTGCTAAGTGACTGTTCGACAAATCAAGGCAATGAACATTTCTCCCAAAAATTTGTTAAAAAACACAGTAGATTTTTGGGGAAAGCTTTCATTCATTTCTCTAAACATCCGATGGGCTTGCTTCTTTCTGATAGGCATTCCCCGAGGAACTGCTCAGTCAGGATATCATTCATGTGGTACTCACAGCCCTCCCGTGAAGACAGTCTGGAGCTCCCTGCATGGATGTCTGAGCATGGCCAACAGGACGAAGGTGTTAGGATCAGGAGGGGCCAGCGTGTAGAAGGGTTTAGATGCCCAGCCAGGCAGTGAGTTGGGCTCTGACTGTGGTCCATGCAGCAGGGCAACACCTTATGCTGAGGGGAGGTCTTTGTGAGCTCAAGGAAGAAAAGGCTTCAGGTGCTAGCGTAGTTGAAGTTGAGGAAAAAACAAAACCCTGTGGTATGTGAAAATAAGGTGGGAATGGCCAATGTTCCTACAGAAGGCTGGCAGTGTTTTGCTTTCTGCTGTGACTGTTTTCTCACATGGATACTTTCCTTGGGTGTGCAAGCTGCTGCTCCTCTGGTATCTTAAGCCTCAAGCTCTCTCTCTCTCTCTCTCTCTCTCTCTCTCTCTCTCTCTCTCTCTCTCTTTCTGTCTCTCTGTCTCTCTCTATCTCTCTCTGTGTGTATAAGAGAGAGTGTGTGTATAAATCAATTCTTCCTGTGCACAATTTCCCTGCTTGTCTGTGCTCTTGCATCTAAATAAAATAGTAAATAATTACCCAAGTGTAACACTAACCAAAATAAATTAGACTTTGTTTTAACAAGACACGAGCATTTACTTCTGACTGATGTGTGTGTGGTGTTGTAAAACTTGTTTTTTTTTTTTTTGATACTTTCAGTTTTTTAAACAATTGTTGTCAATATTGTTTTGTCACCCAGGCAAGTACAAATTGGTTACAGAGACTATTGACATAATTCAATATCATATTATGAGTATGTTTATTAATGTGAGAAGGTAAATACAAGTCTTGGTCAGCAAGAAAATCTTGATGCTGACAGTATTCTCCCTGGCCTGCCTATTCCAGCCCATAGGAAAGAAAGCGTGTGTTTCCGGGCTGTGTGCAGCCTCCACAGTGATTATGATGCTTCAAAGTTGAATATGGAGCATGGGTTCAATAAATTTTTTTACTAGGGTGATTGGGACAGAATACCATGTTTTTGGTTCCTTGTGGTGTACCCAGTTCTGAATGCATCCTTGCTCAGCATGTAGACCACACATAAAGACAAGACTGTCCCTTTCTGTATCTGGTGTGGATTTCCCTTTACAATTTCTTTGGCCCAAGAACCATTGATTGGGCCAACGTCTTCTCTCTGGATGGTCCAATTGTGGCCTGTGCAGCTATCTACAAAGCCCCCCCCCCCCCCCGAGATCCCTGTTTTCTTTGTCTGTGGCACCCCCGTGCATTCATTTGCCTGTCGAAATCTCCATCCAAGTTGACCCAGACAGGAGCCAGAGACAGACCAAGAGCCCACATGGGTGAGCGGTAGCTCCCTGACAGATGCAGGGAGCCCATCCCTGCCCCCACCCATCAAGTCAATGGAGGATGCAAACCAGCATCCCGCCCAAACCCACCCAGGGTGGAAATGCGCTGCCCTCTCTGTTGAGAGGCCCTGGGGATGCCCCTACCGCGGGTGTCCATCACATGTGCTGATGGGCATGAATGGGGCAGAGGGGGAGTCCCTTGCTTGCCTGCACCTGTCAGCATAGCTGATGGGCAGGAAAAGGTGGGGGAGGCCTTCCTCCCACTCTGTCAATGCAGCTGACAGACAAGTGTAAGCGGGTAAGGCCCCTGGCCTCTGCTAGTCATACGGTGAGTGTTTGATTGGGAGTGGACGGGTTCCGCTTGCCTGGCAGAATGAGGGGCTGTGAGCATTGGAGGCAGGAGGCTCCACAAAGACAAGAGTGAAAGACAAGACTAGTGTCTTGTGTGTGTTGTGCATGCTCGTGTATGTGTGAGAGCCTTCCTGAAAATGTAAAAGTGTGGCCCCACATGCCCAGGTCGCTAAGACACAGTGTCTGATGGAGGGATTGGGGCACTGGCCAAAAGAGTATGTTGTACAGGAGACTCACATGACATATGCTCTCAGAAACGAAGACGGGGAGGAGTCAAAGAGAAGGCAATTGGGCTGACCTTCACATCTATACGGGCAATTCTTTAATATACATGCCATGTCTGTCATTCAGAACAGCTTGCTGATTCCTTATCTCTGGGTTTGGAAAGGAATACATGATCCAAATTCTTCATTTAGTGGCTTCTATGGTTTGTTCCTTGGTCTTGAACTTTGCCACAGCATGCCATGTTGCATGGAGGCTTTTGATGCAGCTCTCCTAGGAATGCATCTTTGAAGGAAGCATTACATGTGACCCACTTACTAGTCAGATCTACTACATTAATGTGTGGATGTCTCTAGATGATTCAGAGCTTGTATGTTCTCTTGGAAGCAGCTAGGTGTTTCTGCAGTGGCCCTGGCCATGTGCTATCTGAGAAGAATCTAGTGAGGGAGTTGTTGGCTCAATATCTGGTTAGCTCTACATGACCTCTTCAAACGTTTTGGTGATCCATTTAGAAGCAAAACCCTTTCCTTATATAGAAACACATTCTCCAGTTCAGTGAAAGGAATTTTCTCATTAGTTGCAGTTGTATTTTGTCCATGAAATAAAGAAATGCCTTTCCACAAGCCCAAGGGTCAGGTGTTAACAAGTCAAGATCATTGTGGTCAGGCCATCACTGCCATAAAGATGAGTTTAGATGAAGGGCGTTCCTCTTTGACTGTACTTATTTATTTGTATGTATGTGTGCTTACTCATATGTGCACTGTTACAAGTATGTGGTAGTCAGAGGATAACCTGTGGTAGTTGGTTCTCTCCTTCCTCCACTCAGAACCTGGAGATTGAGTATAGGTTCTCAGGCTTGGTGGAAAGGGCCTTTACGCCTTAAGTTATCTTACTGCCCCAAGGGATAAGTTTGAAGAAACACAGACACTCTAAAATTTTCTTGGTTATGGTCTTTTGGAATAGCTTTTGAAGAATAAAAAGGCCAACAAATAATATCAGAAGCATATGTAAGAAAAATCAAACAGCAATTTGAAGTAAAAGCAACCTAGAACTCCATGACTCATTCCTCTTCCAAGAAAGAGATGGAAATGTCAGTAGACACTCAGTTGGTCCTGATAGGGAGAAACAATCTCCCTCTGCTCCAGAATGCTTCAGCTTCCTCTACATACAAGTATCCATGCTGGATTCTGAAAGAAAGGGAACGTCACAGTGACTTGCGGCTTTCATTCCACAGTGCCTCTTGCCAGCAACAGAGATCCTGTTGGAAGGCACCCATGTGTCTTGGGGACAGAGGCCGCTGTTGGTAACTCTTTGTCAGCAACTGCAGAATTGGCAGCAGTGGCAAACAAAAACATATTCAAAAGACTGTACAGGCAGGGAGCCTCTGAGAAACCCCGCTTATTGAGTTAGTGGAAGCTGATGCCTTTGGTCCCTTTTGGAGCATCAGGGACAGGGACTGGCTTTAGGGGTCTTTCCATTTTCACTTCCAAAGTGAGCCTTTGCTTCCAGTAGAATCAAGACAAAAATAAAATGAAGAAATGAGGTATAATTATCTTGTGGCTCTTGATGTTTTAGACTTTAGGCTGGTCACTTTAGACTCAGAGTGCAATACTCAGCCCCAGACAGCATCCTGAATGGTGAGCCATGATTCTATGCCTGCTTAAGAAAGGTAATTAAGTATCTACAAAGACTCTAAAGAGTTTTAAGGCTTCGTATGACAGAGGATGGACACGAGTTTAGCAACCTAGGGATCAAAGCCACAGCACGCAAGCTATGGGACAGAGAAGCCCCAGCCACTGTCTGTACCACAGAGCCGCTGAAGGAGCCAGTTTCCCACAGGTGGGTGGCATCAGCTCTGCCTGCTTGTGGGAAGCGCAGCAGTGAGAAGCAGAGGTAAGAAACTAAGCCTTCCCCCATGAGATGACTTGATGGAACTGAGAGT
Organism: Alexandromys fortis; assembly: GCF_014885135.2. Lineage (NCBI taxonomy): Eukaryota > Metazoa > Chordata > Mammalia > Rodentia > Cricetidae > Alexandromys > Alexandromys fortis. The sequence goes on from NW_026067929.1 coordinate 131,937, forward strand.
GTTTAGCCACTTCGGGGCAGGATGAAAACAGAAGCCCCTTGCTTATTACCGATGGCTGCCAGATTGAACCATCAGGAAGTTTTGTTTGCGGCATGTGAGTGTGGCTAGATCCTTCAGGCCTCACGTATGAAGTCACCAGCTGACTGCGTGTGCTGTTTTAGCGGCTGTATGTCACCTTGAAGACAGCTAGCTAATACAAAAGAAAAATGGGATGAGATTTAAAATGGTGAATTTTGACTGCTGATAAATAAATATGCCCCTGGGACTCAATAATTCATCACTTTGAGTTATTTATCTCTCTCAAAAGGTTTCTGAAATCATTCTTTACTGTTTCACTTCATTAACTCTTTGATCTCCGTGACAAAGATCACTTCATCCATGGCCACTGCTCTGCTCAGGCTAAGTTACTGAGGGGACTGAGAGTGACAAACAAGTGATGCCAATCTGTTAAAACTGTGAAGAGGCTGGGGGCGGGTGAAGGGGCAGATTGGGGGAGCAGGCTTGGGGGAGAGGCCAGGGCAGGCTGGGTGTAGTCTGGGAACCAGCTCAGGGAGCAGTCTGGTAACAGGCTGGGGACACAGACCGGGAGGAGGCTGGGAGACCAAGCCAGATGAGCAGATTGGGAGCAAACCTGGAGCAGGCTGGATGAGCGGCAGGCTTTGAAGGAATCATGGTTCTGAGAAGTACCTACAGCTGCTGTACATTGTAGATCCCCAAAGTTTAAAGTGGCCGATTAGCCAATTGGTTCCCTGAGCCTGTTATCTCTGTTTCAAGGTCAGGTTGAATAACAAGGGCTAGGTGATGCCCCCAGCCTATTGCCTCTGCTACAAGATAAAGACCTAAGGATGGAGTGTCCACGGCTTTCTTGAGTTGCTTTGGGTGATTGGTTGATGGAAACAGTAGTGATAGCCAAGGTCTCTCATGCTAGATTTTAAATAAACCTTGGTAGTCACGGACATTCCCAGTCATTCACTGAGGAGAGAACGTCAGTCCTTCACACAGAGCAAGAATATGGTGTGTGCAGCCAGCAGGAGCACTAAGCCGGCCACAGACAGGCAAGCACAGCCTCGTATCCAATCCTGTGAGACACCTATCCTGATGAATCTCGTGGATGCAGAGACTGAAGGGAGGGAAGGAGCAGGCTGCTGATCTGTAAGCGTACAGTTTTAGCTTCACAAGGTGAGTGGATTCTGTTGGGTGCTGACAACACTGGGCTGTAGACATCAATGTATATGGTACACTTACAGCATCTTAGGGGAGAAAGAAAGAATTCATTCAGCTCACAGGTCCAGATGAGAGTCCGTCTTTATGGGGAAGTTAAGATGGAACTTGAAACAGCTCATCACATCATACCCATAGTCAAGAGCAGAGAGAGAGAGAGAGAGAGAGAGAGAGAGAGAGAGAGAGAGAGAGAGAGAGAGAGAGAAATGTCTACCACTCAGCTCAGGTCCTCTACTCTCACTTAATTCAAGATCCAAACAGAGGAAATGGAGCTGCCCACTTTTAGGTTGGGTCTTCCCACATCATTTAACACGGTCCAGACCATTTCCCAAAGACATAGCCACAGGTCAACCTGATTTGGACAATCCCCACTGAGACTCTGATCACCTTTCAGTTGAGTCTAGATTTTCATCAATTAGGCAGTTAAAACTAGCCATCACACATACCAAAGAGCATTTTGGGTTTCTGTTAAAGATGTCGTGAGAAGTCTGGCTATAAATACCTGCTTGATTTTCATCCTGATCCTCTTCAGACATTCTGAATCAGAGCTCTACACCCAGGAGTGGTGGTGGGTGACCACATGACTTGCTAGGAACTACAGAGACCAATATGAACAATCAAAACACTTTCATTCGTTACTTAACATTGCTATGACACAAACACCATGACCAAGGAAACTTGTAGAAGGAAGAGTTCTTTTAGGTGTATGGTTCCAGAGGCATAAGAATTCATATTGGCAGGGAAGCATGGCACCAAGCACCAGGCTTTGTACCCAAGCAAGGAGCTGAGAGCTCACATCTTCAACTATAAGCAGGAAGCAGAGAGCACAAACTGGAAACTTTAATCTTAAAGCCCGCCTCCAGTGATGCACTTCCTCTAGCAAGGCTGTAGCCACCTAAATTTCCTCAAACAGCCACTAATTGGAGGCCAAATGCACAAAAGACCAAGACTGTGGTGGAGAGGGCATTTCTCATTTAAACCACCATAATCCTAAACCATGAACCAGCACTTTCCATACTGTGTTTTTTTTCTGCAATGGATCCAGAAATTGATCTAACCTTTTTTTCCATCAAGAGAATATTTGCTACAAAGATTTGAGCAGTGCTGAGCAGAAAGTCATCCTGAAGCAGTCGTGTCTGGGGTGCAGTGTGTCTGTATTTACCTCTCCTTTTGAGCGACTCCCACTTTGGAAGAGGGTCAAGGCTCCCATCATCACCAAGGGCAGAGGAACCCCTACTGGCTCATATCCCTGCTCTATAAAAGACAGATCAGTGAGAGTACCTGAAGTGATGGGGTTAGGGAAAGGAGAGTAGGGATAAATGATTGTAGATGGAGTCTTCTCCATGGTCTCCTCCGCTGTGTCTTGAGAAAAGTCTCCCATGCTGGTTATAAAGAGAAAGCTCAACCTGTGTATGACATTTCCCTAGCCAATGAGCTCCTACCCTGGAAAGAGGGGGAGGGACCCATGTTGTTAAGGCTTACTGGACTAGGGGGGCTTGGGTGCAGCTTCGCAGGTCTCCAAGGTCCTTAGGGGTCTTGATGGGCTAACCTGCATGTGTGGTCACCCAGCATGGGCTGCATGCCAGGTTTCCTGGACTTTACTGGCCCATGAAATCCTTTTGCTATGGGATGTCTATTAATATCCCAGGGCACAGCATGGAAACCTCTGGTTTACTTTATTAATTTGCTTACCAAACCCTTTCTCCATGGTTGAGGAACTGACAAGCACGGTCCCTCGCCAGGTCTGGATTTATAGAGGATTCCACATTGGTGAAGACAACTCAGTGACATTTTACCCTTGTGATATTTTCTTTCTCGGGCTGTGAAGTAAGCAACAGGGCAGGTGCTGTCAGGGTGACAAAGGACCGCCTGTCCTGTGAAATGTCTCAAGGAAAACAACATTAGTAGTTCACTTACTTCCTGAAATTCTTCAAAGTCTGTTTGCGTTCCCTGATATCAGCTCGCTCTGGTGACAAATAATAAAAACAGCCATGACTATTAAAATTGTTCAAATAAATAATAAAACAAGAACAAAACGCAAATCCAATATAAGGCTCTGTAAGCGGCATTTGGTAAGAATTCCACACACCTAGAGACCTGTGAAGACACACAGGGCCCACAGGCATCAGCGGGAAGCACCATGCAAGGCTCATTCCACCAAACATCCTGCTCTTCATTTCTTTTTTTTTTTCCTCTTCAGTAATTGGATGATTCAGGTGTTGATCAGCAGTGTGCCTGCAACCCTCTAGGAAGAGAAAGCAGGACCTGAGAGGTGACTTTTGTTTTCTCAGCTGATCAGGAGACCTGCTTAGAGCCCTGGGGATGGCCTTTGTCTCTTCCATAGGACTCCTGGAGACTGGGATCCAGCTTCTCTGACTCAGCTTTGAACACTCATCCCAGGGCTGAGAAGCAATAGAGCGGCAAACGGAGAGCTGCGTCGGAAAGTTCTAGGACAGCCGTGGCGCTGTGTACAGACGTTCTCCAGAAGCCATCGTCTTTCTCGGTATTTCTGAGTCCGTCTTTACCACGCCACAGCACACTCACAGTGCGTTGCTGGTTATGTATCCTGACTCCATCCACGAGGACTTTAAGCACCATTAATGAAACACTCTAGAAGCTTCTATTAATTTCTGAAGCTTATTTTTTTCTGAGTTGACTTGTTAATTGAAATAAGAACTGAATACGAGGACCTTTTTCCCACATTAGTGCTGTATGACTCCAGTCTGACCTTGAGAATGGCCAAGATGCATAGAAAGTCCATGAAGTTTCTCAGTATATGGTGTAAATTTCTGAATTAAGTGATGGAATAAAGCGATGCTTCCATGAGTGTCAAGACATCAGAGCAATTGCGAAACTGACAGTACCCCTGGGAAGCACTGTTAAAAGATTATACATTTTGTGAGAGTCTAGTAAATTAAGTTATTTTTTCAAACTACTTTAGAATTCTGGTTTTATTTTTTTTTAAATAAAACTATCTTTTTTCCATTATACCTACCAATCCAAGTTCTAACACCACTCCCTTCCCTCCTCCCATTCCCTCCACAAATCCTCCCATCCCACCCCCATCCACTCATTTTGCCATCCCCTCAGTCTGCCCCAGCCATGCAACTGTCAACCACATTCCGAGGGACTAGTTTGGTCCTATGCTGGTTTCTTCCCAGTCCAGCTGGAGTTGGTGAGCTCCTATTAGCTCAGGTAGACTGTTTCAGTGGGTGAACCCATCCTGGTCTTGACCTCTTTGCTCATATTCTCACTCCTCTCGCTCTTCAACCAGACTATGGAACTCAGTCCAGTGTTACACTGTGGGTCTCTGCCTCTGTTTCCATCAGTTGCTGGATGAAGGTTCTATAGTGACATTTAAGATATTTATCAGTCTGATTACAGGGCAAGTCAAGATTGGGCCCCCTCTCCTCTATTGCTTAAGCTCTTAGCTGAGGTCATCCTTTTGGATTCCTGGGAATTTCTCTAGAGCCAGTTTTATTGCTAACCCCATAATGGCTCCCTCTATCAAAATATCTCTTTTATTGCTCTCATTTCTGTCCTTCCTCCATCTGACTATCCCATTCCCTCAAGTTCTCCTTAACCCTCCCCTTCTCCCCTTCTCTTTCCCTTCCATCCTCCTTTCTTCCCCACCCCTATTCCCAGTTTAGTCAGGTGGTCTCGTCTATTTTGACTTTCCAGCTCTTAATATTCTTTCTTTATTCTGCATGTTTTATGTTTTGATTATTATATGGCTAGGGGAGATTTGGTATTCCGTAAGCTTCTTGTATCTTAATAGGGATATCCTTCTTTAGGTTGGAAAAGTTTTCTTCTATGATTTTGTTGAATATATTTTCTGTGCCTTTAAGCTGGAGTTATTCTCCTTCTTCTATCCCAATTATTCTTAGGTTTGGTCTTTTCTTGGTGTCCCAGATTTCTTGGGTGTTTTATGTTAAGAATTTGTTGAATTTAATGTTTTCTTTGACTAATGAATTGATTTCCTCTATAATATCTATGACACCTGAGATTCTTTCTTCTATCTCTTATATTCTCTTGGTTATACCTGCCTCTGTAGTTCCTATTCATTTACCCAGATTTTCCATATCCAGAATTCCCTTGATCTGTGTGTTCTTTATTGCCTCTATTTCAGTCTTCAAGTTTTGAACTGTTTCCTCCACCTGTTTGGCTGTTTTTACTTGATTTTCTTGGGTTTCTTTGAAGTATTTTTTAATTTCTTCCAATTTTTTTTTTGTTTGTCGTTTCCTCCATTTCTTTAAGGGTATTTTTCACTTACTCTTTAAAGTTCTCCATCATTTTCATAAAGTTACCTTTAAAATCATTTTCTTATACTTCTTCTGGTTTAGGGTGATAATAGTCTTCCTGATGTGTGACCACTGGGTTCTGGTGTTACCATGTTGCTTTTTAGGTTGTTGGGAGAATTCTTGCATTGGCACCTACCCATCTCTTCCTTCAAATGAGGCTGGAAATGTCTTTACATCTTTATCCAATCCTTGCAGTGACTGCCTGTGTCTTTGGGAACTGTTCCTGGTCTGCTCTGTACTGTCAATGTCTGTGTCTCAGGGAGCCATTGAGGTCTCTCTTGGTCTGCTCTCTTGGTGCCCTCTGTGCAGCCACACCTTGTGCTTTAGAGTTCCCCTTTTGGTCCTTTTTTGATCCTCTCTCTTGGCCCTCTCAGCAGGAAACTCTCCTGCTGGCTGGCTAGATAAGCCAAGGCAGGTGAGGGAGAGGCCTGGGGTTTTGCCCTACTACAGAGGGCTGAGAGAGTGATATGTCCCACCAGGTGGCTAGTCACTTTCCTCTTGGTCCTCTCAGTACTGTAGCAAGCTGTGTTTCAGAGTTACACTGAGATTCCAGGAGGATAGGTGAGTTTGGGGGCAGGGTGGGGCTAGTACCCTGCAGGGTCTGGTGGATGGAGATGGGTAATGGTGTAGCCTACCTGTAGGAAACTTTCCTGCTGACTGACTAGATAAGCCAAGAAAACTGGGGGAGGGGCCTGGGGTTTTGCTGGGACTATAGAGAGCCTAGAGAGTGGGGTGTTCTGCCAGGTGACTGGTCACTCACCTCTTGGTCCTCTCTGTATTGTAGCAAACTGTGTTTAAAAGTTCCATCAAAGTTGTGGAAGATAGCAAAATTTTTGTTTTATTTTTAAACAAGTTAGGAAGAGAACAACTCATCGGCCTAATATTGTGAGGAAGATAGAGAGAGAGAGAGAGAGAGAGAGAGAGAGAGAGAGAGAGAGAGAGAGAGATTGAGAGAGCACTTAATTTTTGCCATTTAAGTACTCTCTTTGGGAAGAAACATGAAAAGGTAAAGGGTAAAACTGTATTAATTCAACCTTTAGACTTATGGCTTTTATCCCACTGACCTGGCTTTTTTTTATTACAAGGAAAAGTGTCTCATCTTAGGCAAGTCTGTAAAACCATGTAGGGTTGAACTCCAGGGTTAAGGTCCTAGGCATACAGATTTGCAAATGTCACTGCTGTGTTTCAAGTTCAAAACATCTTCAGGGATCTAGTCAGCCATGGCCCCACATTTAAAAAACATCACTACAACTTTAAATGCTGCCTTGTCTTAAAGAGGTACAACTCAAAAATGAGTCCCCCAAATCATTTCTGGAGTGAAAACACTGGCGTAGTCGGCCAATTGTCATTACTCAGTAGGTGGTAGAAGTTACAGGTGACACAGCTCTCTGTGATCCCTCTGCTTGACCTAAGCTGACCTTTAGCTTCTCTCCCTGTCATTCCACACACCACGTGGTGGTTTGAATAAGAGTGGTCTCCAGAGGATCCAATAGTGGATTGTTTACAGAGTGGCATTATTTGAAAGGATTAGGAGATGTGGCCTGGTGTAGGGGTCGGTGTAGCCTTGCTGGAGGAAGTGTGTCACTGGGAGTGGGTTTTGAAGTTTCAAAAGCCCATGCCAGGTCCAGCGACTCTCTCTCTCTCTCTTCCTGCTTCCTGTGGATCTAGATGTAGAACTCTTGGCTCTCTCCCCAGCACCATGTCTGCCTATGTGCTGCCAAGCTTCCCACAAGGATAATAAAGGACTGAACCTCTGAGACTATAAGCAAACCCCAAGTAAATGCTTTCTTTCAAAAGAGTTGCCACGGTCATGGTGTCTCCTCACAGCAACAGAACACTAAGACCGTCAGCGTCTCAACTTCTTCCCCTGTTGCTGTAATAGCACCGTTCTGAGTCCCCAGTCCACAGCGGCAGCACAGCTAGAGAGGCAGGAACTCCAGGAAGCTAGTCACGTTCCTACCGCCATCAAAAAACAGAGAGAGAGAGAGACAACGACACACTTCCTTTCAACTATTTCTCCATTTGTACTGTCCAGGTTACCCTGCCTAAGGAATGATCCTGCCCACAGCTAAGATGGGACTTCTCGCATCAGTTAATATAACCAAAGACCGTCCTCCATAGCCCCAGAGACTTAGCCCCCAGATTATTTCAGATCCTGTTTGGTTGACAATCAGCCCTGACTCATCATACTCAGAGGAGGGGTTCTGCTATGTGAGTGTAACACGAACATTTTGAGGATAATACACTGGGACCAAAAGCGGTTTGGAGATAAGAGGGTTTTGTGGGCTTGTTCAGCCTACTTTCTTACAGAACCCAGAGCCACCATGGGCTGACCACACACACCATGGACTTGGCCCACTCATACCGATCACTAATGAAGAGAATTCCCTACAGATGTGGCTATAGGCCTCTCTTATGGAGGCATTTTCTCAACTGAGGTTCCCTCCTCTCAAGAGGACTCCAGTGTGTGTCAAACTGACCAAACACGAACCAGCACAGGAATGTTTCATTCTGGTAGGGACACTCCAAATGAGTCCTTTGCAGACACGGAAACCAGGGATCAGAAAGAAAAGGACAGTTTCCGTTTATTAGAGTTTTATTAGATCTCATTAAACAATCCCTACTTATTCCGAGAGTGCAGTATCCAGCCTTTTGGGCTCTCAGTTTTCACATCCTCTTCCATCAGATCAAAAGGCTCTGAGCTGAGGCACCAACCTTCCCCTTCTATGTGGCCCCTTCTCTCCAGGTTTTGATGCTATCCTTTCCTGTTAACCTGGAGAACACTTCCTCCCTGCCAAATTAAACATAGGTTCTCAATTTTCTGGCTTTAACAATGGATTCAATTATACTTTGTTTATTTATGTTTTTTTAAAAGTTTTCTGAAGTAGTTAGTGGTTCAGTACCAAAATGAATTTATAAATAAAAAATTGAGCAAATCTAGCTTATTATTGATGATATGAACTTGGTTTCTGCATTAGCAATTTAATCACAGAGATTAAAAAATTAATGGGCTAAAGCAGAAAAAAAATGTCATTAAATTGGCCAAACTGAAACCCGTGTTCTCACAGTTCAGCTTCTTCCAGGGTCCCTGGGGAATTTGCAGGTAAAAAGTTTTCAGTATTCCTGGTTTTAATGTTTCAAGGTTGCAGCCCCCATCAGGGAGTGTGTCTGTGTACATGCACACATATGCATCCATGTACAAAATAGTCGATGCTTGTTGTATAGGGAGATTGGTTAAACGATGTTTTTGCTGTGAGTCATCTAAAAATTGAGGAAAGATCATCAAGTGTCCATAGGTCAGCTAGGAACTACAGTGTGGGGCTACACAGGCTTTCCTTCTGTGAGCATAGGCAGCAGTAGCTTTCTAGGAAGCAGCGTCTCCATCTCTGGCGGCTCATCTCAGTACGTGAAGAGCTTCTAACTAGGCGCGTGGGAACGAGAAGGGAATGGTGTCATCCTTTCACAGGACAGGGCAGAAGAAGGTATTAGATTCTGTGTAAAACTGGAATTACAGGCCATTGTGAGCTACCATGGCTGCTGGGATCTGATCCCTTGCTCAAATAGCAAATGCTTCTAACCGCTAAGCCATCTCTCTAGCCCCCAGACTTCTCTTGATTTGTGTTTAGATAAATGGATGCCAACAACAAAGCAGTAAATTATGGCTCACAGAAGGATTTTTAAAAGCGATTGACACCACTAGACTGCTAAGATTTATAATCACAAAACTCCACATACACAAGATTAGAATAACTTCTTTGTCATTTCCTTGTCTTGAGAATTCTTTAGAGTTGTTCTTGAGGATCCTTGGAGGTGAAGTATAGATTGGAAAGAAATACTCAATACCTGGGTCTATGTCTGCTGTCCGTGTGTCAGGGCTTCACGGCTGGTTGCTTCTCTCCCCATTCTCTCATTCCCTCTTCCTTCTGGTCCAGCTCCTTGTTGAAATAGGAGCGGCAGGGCTGCGTCCCCAACACCCTGGCCGCTTGGCTAGCTCATGCCCGAAATAACAACACACAAACTGTGTTCATTTAAGAACTGCTTGGCCCCTGAACTCTAGCCCTTACAGGCTAATTCTCGCACCTGGACTAGCCCATTTCTAATAATGTTTGTAAGCACGCCAAGGTGCGCTTACCGGGAAGATTTTAGCCTAAGTCCATCGTGGATTGGAGCTGCCTGGGAGAGCTGAGCATGGCGTCTCTGCTCCAGCAGAGCTGTCGGGTCTCTCCGGGAGCAGAGCAGAGTCTGACCTCACTTCCTCTTCCGCCCAGAATTCTATTCTGTTTAC
>NW_026067929.1:146532-233932 GCF_014885135.2 Alexandromys fortis
GCAGGTTAAGATCCTCCCTGGTAAGCCAGCTCGTGGGCTACACAGAATATTAGAAATGGGTTAGAACAATATGTAAGAGCTAGCCAATAAGAAGCTGGAACTAGCCGGGCCAGGCAGTGTTTGAAAGAATACAGTTTCCGTGTAATTATTTCGGGCATAAGCTAGCCATGCGGGCGGCCGGGTGCCGGGGATGCAGCCCTGCCGCTCCTAATTCAACAGCTCCTCCAGGCTGCCTTCCGGTGATCAAAGGGCAGGAAGGGCCTTGAAGACAGTCAGCTCCACTGCGCAGGTTCTAGCACATCTTGTGGAAGACACCAGTCAGAAGGCCCTTGTCTTTTCCAAGCACTGCAGCAAGGGGGAACATGGTTAACCACAGTAGACCTGTAGTTCCAGACTCAACATCCCATATATCAACCCCTAAGCAAAGCTGCCAGAGCAGAGGTTCCCAGGCAGCATTGCAGCCACCTGGGAACCTCTGAGCATCATCCAGATTTAGGAGGTTCAGCAGCCTAGCAATGACTGTCATTAGCTTTTCAACACCCTAATCTGGCAGCTCACAGTCACTTGTCACTCCAGTTCCAGGTGATCTGACACCCTCTTCTGACCTCCATGGGCACCTGCATTCTTGTACACATATGGCACACACACACACACACACGCACACACGTGCACACATGCACACACACACACACAAACAGGAGTGCTCAAGGGAACCTCATGTCTGAAGTGTACCCTTCACACCTAGCAGCCTGAGAGCCACCTTTCTGACCTCCTCCCAGTGAGTGATTCCTTGATGGCAGCAGGTACACGTGCTTTGCATGCCAATTTGAACATGTGAGCATTTCATAATTAGTTCAAACATGACAGTCAATAATGCTATCAAACATGACAAAAGCAGACCACAGCGCAGGACTCAGCAGAGCCAGTAGGAGTCACCCCTGACACCACTGACCTGCTGTTGAGTGGCAGCTGAGCTCAGAAGCCCCGGATTCTGCCTCTCAGCTCTGGGCACAATGGTTCATTTTTCCTCAGCCCAGCCTAATCTCTAGTCATCTGCGCATTCATCTTCCCATCTCCGGCAGCAGGGAAGATGCAGCTACTTGGGACCTGTAAACAGAGACTGGAAGCATCCAATTCCCTCGATACACCAGTTTCTATTTCCTCAGTAATTTACAAAACCCAAAAAGTAGATGTTTTCCCTTCAATCTCATCGTTTACTTAGTTTAACTTATAATTGAGTTAGGTGAGAACAGTTGGACAAAAGAAAAATTGTAAGGGGAGAAAGCTCCATTGCTCTAATTTTAAATAAGTGAGAAAACAAACAAACAAACAAACAAAAAAACCTTTTTTAATCAATGCAATTATTTTCTTACAGAGATGTGGGTAGGATGCAGAGCTGAGCAGGGTATGTGTACAGGAGGCCAGCGTGGGTGAGGGTGTTTATAGGGGGCTAAGCTCACACAGGGACAGGAGGCACAGCAGACAATACAGCACCTCTTTGAATGTGGAGAGACCCCTATTACACCTGGAAATAGGCATCCTCTCTGCTGGGTTCCCGTCTCTGTGCTTCAATACTGCTCCTCATGACAGGGGCTTAATCTCTTTCTACACAAGTAGATTGAGGATAAAGGGGGAGGGTTTGACCTCCATATCCTAGACACACTCTGCATGGCTCTCCTTGTCTACAAAGCAGCTTTGGAGCCCCTTTGGAGCCCTACAGGTGATGCCTTTGTGGCCAGTAGCCAAACAAGGGCTCAGTGTCCCTGTTGTAGTCCCCTGATGAGAAAGAAAAACAATACAAAATTAACAAGATTTTTAGGTTAGTTGACACTGTTCTTTCAACCTAGCCTTAACAGCCATTCAGACCAGCTCACTTCCTGCCCTTTGAGGACCGGTATTCCTGGAGCATTTGACCAGGACCAGGGAACTGGGTTGTAAGAAATTTGTTCTTAATCCTGAGATAGAGCCACATGGGAAGAAGTTTGAGTGTCTGTGGCAGCGTTAGATGCTTTCATCCTGCGTGTCCTTGAAGCATCGTCTCCTGTGAGTTGTACACCGCCCCAGGCATTCTGGGATAATATTTACACTAGAATAAGTATTGGCCTCATGTAAAACAATTGTTCTAGCATTTGGGAGCAATTAAAAGATAAACATGTGGGATGTATTGAAACTAGGAGGACATTTTTTTTCTTTAGAGAACTGCGTCTCAAACTACACTCCAGAGTAGAATGCCTTTCAAAATGGACAGCTACTGTGCCGTATACCTCAGTTTGTCAAGGTCAGAACCTGACCAGACATGGCACTATGAGCAAAAGCTGCCTGCAAAGTGGCTTTTGTTGTACTTGTCGTAAGGAGTTTACTAGTTTACTTTCGAAATGACACGTCATGCGTTCATTTACTTTTCTATACAACTTATTGCTGTGGGACAATGGTCTTTTATCCTGTCATTTATATTGTATTGTTTTAATGAAATGCTGATTGTCCAGTAACCAGGCATGAAGTATAGGTGGGGCAACTACGCAAAAAGTAGAGGCAGGGCAACGAGAACAGGAGAATTCTGGGAAGAAGAAAGGCCAGTCTGCAGTTCCAGACTTCCAGATGCAGAGGAAACAAGATGAGAATGCCTCACTGATAAAGGTACCAAGCCACGTGTCTAATACAGACAAGAATTGATGTGAGATGTAAGAAATAGTTAATAAGAAGCCTGAGCTAATAAGCCAACCAGTTTATGACTGATGTAGACCTCTGTGTCTTTCTTTGGGACTGAATGGCTGCATGACTGAGTGGGACAAAAAAACCTTGGACAACAACTTATCTCTTCTGATAAGCAAGGGGCTGATCACACTGTACGTTGACTAAAACACATCCAAGGATGGCATATACTTGCCATTACGTGTTGCATGCGTGTGTGTATGTTTTCATGTGCATTTTTTGTGCAGTATGCTTGTGTGCCCATGCATGTGGAGGACAGGGATACATGTCTGAAATCTTCTTCAATCCCAATCCACCTTAGTGGTTTTTTTTTTTTTTTTTGAGATAGTCTCCCACGCAATGTAGAGCTCACTGATCCTCTAGACTAGCTGGCCACTGAGATCCAGGGATCTATCTGCCTGCCTCTGCCTCTCCAGTTTTAGGATGGTAGGTATCAGCTACCAAATCCAGTAGCTATCCATTTTTTTTTTTGTACATGGGTCCAGAGATCTGAACTTGGGCCTTCACACTTTCAATCACTTTGTCAAGTGGCCCAGCCCCTGACTTTAGTATCTTTGCTATCACAGACTTCGAGTTGTCTGAAAAGATGGTAAATTCATAAATACTAAAACACAGGAAACGCGTGAGCCGTGACAGCACAGGCCTATATTTCTAGCATGCAGAATCAGAGGCAGGGGGATTACTGTTAACTCAAGTTTAGCCTGGCCTGCATTGTAAGCCATTTTCAAGTAGTTATTTCTCTTCAATTTTTTCTTTTATATTTTATCAATGAAGTATGAAAATTTGAGGCTCGGAATGATCCCACTGTATCAAACATGCTTGTTTATTTGAGGTTGTCTCTCTCTTTCCTGGTACACGCATGGATGATGATGATACCTTTGTTTACCTAACAATATGTCTGTGATGATATCTTTGTCTATTTTCGATGACATGGTTATCCGTGCCACCTGTGCCCACGTCTTCACACATCCCCTGCCAGAAGCTCCTGTCTTCTGGATCCGGGCAGTTGGGAGCTTAAAACACTCTGTGTGTGCCTTTTCCAAGGTTTCAGAGGAGTTGACCTGAGTTCTTAATGGAAATCCATGTTTGTTCAGTTAAAACAAATAGCGCAGAGCTGTTCAGGGCTGGGACTGGGAGTCGTGTGGACACCCACAGATAAAACAGAGCCCCGGCCTGCTGCCTGAGTGCTTCCAGCGTGATGCTATTTAAATAAGCTATCAGGGATCGCCTGCCACCATGTGTTCTGGGAGTTGCTGCCCTGAGGCTGCCCGAGGTTGCTAGACAACGTGCTGTCCTGCCGGAGTAGCTGCTGGGTTTTAGGCTTCACCATGGAAGTTGGTAATCACCCACACTCAGAAGGCACCTTCTTTAAATCAACAGTGGCCCCATCCTATTTACCCAGGTGAGCCGGAAGGTCAGCGTGACCTCCCTCCACCTGGTGCTTAAAGACCTTGCCTTTAAGCTGATCTTCTCAACAGTCCGTATTGTTTCCAGATCCATGTCAGAGTTTGTTAGCACAGGGCTTCTCTCACTTCCTCTCACGATGGGATGACCTGTCTTTTCAGATGCCATCAAGAGGAATTCCTTCCTGAAGACTGCCCCCTACCTGCCTTTACTCCCAGCTGCCATCCTATCTGAAGGCCTTCAAACTCACAAATCCTACCATGTCCGAGCCAAATTCTGAATACTAGCCAAACTGACCAAGTATTAAAATATCCTTTTAATAAAGTTTTCCAGCCATGTGTGGTGGCTCATGCCTGTAGTCCCAATACACTGGAAACTGAGGAAGGCCGATTGGCATGAGTTCAAGGCCAGCCTGGACAATGTAGTGAGACCCTGTCTCAAAAAGATGAGAGAGAGAGAGAGAGAGAGAGAGAGAGAGAGAGAGAGAGAGAGAGAGAGAGGTGTTCAAGTGTGGAGTGAAGCATTTAGCATTTGCATACTGAAGCAGTAGAAATGGCAGAGTTTGAAGCTAGCCTGGGCTTCTAGTCCTGTCTGGGCAGAAATATCTTGTCTCAATATATAGAGTCTATCTATCTATCTATCTATCTATCTATCTATCTATCTATCTATCTATCGGCATATGTGTGTGTGTGTGTGTGTGTGTGTGTATGTTACCTGAGGGTGATTATGTTTGTGTCTATCTGGTATGTGTTTATATATATGAATTTGATTTACTTGATTATATATGTGTACATGAAAATCTTCTGTTGGTTTAATTTTCCTGGAGAACTTTGCTTGATGAACTATACAGGTCAAGACTCCTTCAAACAGGAGAGAGGCAACCTGGGTTAAAAGGGACCCCCATTGTCCTCAGTGGACTACTCCTTATAGTGCTGTGGATCACTATAAATCTTGGGGGACTCAGTAGTGGGCAGTAATGTGTAGGAATATCATAGTCTTTAATGTCAATCAGGATGTTGGTCGTAAGCTGTTAGCGGGAAAATGTCTATGCAGATGTAAGAAAATAAAACACTACCCTGAACATTTGAGAACATTCCGTCTATCCTCACAGCTTTCATGGGACTCCCAATACTGTTTGAGGTCTCTGACAGATAAGAATTTTTCAAAAAACATTCCTCCCCTTGTGTGTCCTCAATCATGTGTGCTTTCAGCTCTTCTGAGCCAGAGTCCCAGGACTTCCCACTGCTGATGGGATGCCCATCTACTCAACAATCCGGTCCTAGCCAATCTCCCATCACACCTTGCCTGGCTTGGGTTTGGAGAACTGGAAAGCCACAGAAAGACAGCGTTGAACGGTAGATGAAACCAAAATGATCATAGATGACTGTACCATCTGTTTACTGGAGAGACCATGCTATGTCACCTCGCCTGGTAGCTTAGAATGATGGGAACCATGTTCTTGTCTCTGTGGAGCACAGTGTGGCCGAGACATTTCCTTCAGAAGTCCAGGAAATAGCTGCTTCTGATTCTTTCAGCTCCTAGAGATGGCTGTGAGTGTTTCACTTCCCTTGGCTTGTGGTCACCTCACAACCATCTGGTGCTATTGTCCATGCCAGTTCCATATGCCCAGATATCGTATCAGGACCACCCTAGCTCATTAGGACCACATTTGAACAAATCCTCTTGGCAATGTCACTGCTCAGCCAGGTCAATGTCTGAAGTTCTAGATGGATACCTGTCTAGAGGAATCCAGTTTAGACTAGCTGATTGGTCACCCATAGTTTCCTTAATCATTGTGTCACCTATGCGAACAGAGAGGGGAGGAGTGTAGTCTGCTCTGAGGATATCTCAAGCAGGGAGAGAAGAAAAGCTCAGTATTGCTGGCATTCCCTGAGCCGTGGCTCTTCCATGAAATAGGCAGTCAGTGTTCAAGGGACAAATAATCTATTCCTGAGGTAAATAATCCACTTTTGAGGTAAATAATCCATTTTTTGAGAAAATTAACATACTCTTGAGGTAACTAATTGATTCCTGAGTTAACTAACCCACTCCCCAGGTAACATTCTACTCTGGTAACTACTAACCCCCTCCTGAGAGGAACAAAATATTCTCAAGGTAATGAATTCACACTAGACATAACCAGCACACTCCCAAGATGATTGCTACTTTCTAGAGAAGACTATTCCACTCCTGAGATGAATAGCCCACTCCTGATCATTTGTCCATGCCCTAGATGATGCTGTTAAATCATGAATGGGAGCAGAGCAGTCCTTTAGACCTAAGCCTTTCTTAAAGACCCCACCCTTATTACTGTCACAGTGGAAGGAAACTCCAATGTGAGTCTGAGAGGAGACAAATGTTCCAGACAGCTAGGTGCTGTCACATCACCAAGACTTTCATTCATTTACTGCTTACTTTCCTTAGGAGGCTCAACCCACACCAGGTTCTAAGACAGGCACCTCTACCAGGGCTTTGAGAGCACAGTGTTCGGCTTCTCTTCTATGTTGCTGGGTTGAACCCTCAGTTCTGAAGGTCATTATATGGCCAAAGTCTTCACTAGGTCTTTGTGTCATGGAGTGCTCCCCAAGGTCAAGAAGTAGCATCCTCCTGGTCTGGATGACAGACTCTTGTGGGTCTTGGTGACACCATGTGTAGACTATGGCTGGGTGAAGCCACTCAGCTCATGGGAACCACAGCTTGTCAATGTGCATACCTTCTCATCCCAGAATTTAGAATGATTTCCCAAATGTAGAACCTGGGTTTGAGACTATCTGTTGAGAGTTTCCCATCAACAACATCCGAGAAGGCTGGACTGATAAGTTACTTTACACTGGGAATCCCACCCTTCACTCCCAGGCCAGGTCAGACCTGATGAGGACACCTCACCGTGGAGGCCACACCGTGTCTATCTCTTCTGAGGACTAGGGAATGCCTCCTAGGGTTGTGAGAGAAGACAATGGGTTGCTGTTTCCATATCTTCCAGCATTGCTTGTGGAGTCCACTCTCAAGGGAAGTCAGGCTTTTCAAGACTGAAGTCCTCCCCACAACCAGGATGCCTCCTAAACCACCATGAGAGGCTTCAGAGATCTCTAAACCTTCAGGGTACATTCCCTAAGATCAAGTTCACTGTGTGGGTCTGGAAAGACCTACCAATAAAGCATCTAAACTTTGTAACATTCTCTTTTGTATTGTCATTGCCCACAGTACAATTTCTAAGGGGATGTGAAGTCTGCAAAAGTCCGAACACGGTGCCCTACCCATTCTCCTGATGTCACAGGAGACTGATGTGAGAGGTAGGTGGACAGCTGGGCAGATGCTGAGGATGCCTCTCCATGGAAGAAGACAGAGGAGGGAGTAGGCTAGGTCATAGAAGGATCTCAGTGATGGCTATGGAGAGTTGGGTGGAAATAAGTGGTTACACCAAAGAGGTAGTAGCATTGTGAGCACTGACTGGTCAAAACAGAAGCTCAGCTCTCCACCCCTAATGGAGTACTGACGAGGGCCCTCTCTAGGTCTACAAAATGCTCATACTTGGCACAGGCCTTTTATGAGGTTCAGGACCTCCTCACAGTAGGACCTACTCAGGATTCAGTCTTTCTTCGGAGAAACAGAGGCAGCAATGGGCTGTGGGGAACCAAGGGGACTCCTAGCCAAGTCTGCTCAAAAGAGCCAGTGGAAGCAGCATCGTGGGCACACAACTGTCCTGCCATTTTGTGGTGAATGCTGACGTCTTTAGGAGAACCACGTGCTGCAGGAGGCTCTCAAGCACCCCAGTCAAGCTAGGCACACAGCAGGACTCCAGGACAAGGCTGGGGAAGCCATCTTGGGAGAGGTTGTCCCCCAGATCCTGCACATCTGGGGTGGTGATGCTTGGATGATAATGTGTGTTGGAGGTGAAGCATGTGTGTATGGAGGATGGATGGTCACAGAGATGAAGCTAGTGTGTACGGAGGATTCAGAGAGGTGAAACTAGTGTGTACGGAGGATGGATGGTCACAGAGGTGAAGCTAGTGTGTACGGAGGATGGGCAGTCCAGAGGTGAAGCTAGTGTGTACGGAGGATGGATGGTCACAGAGATGAAGCTAGTATGTACGGAGGATGGGCAGTCACAGAGGTGAAGCTAGTGTGTAGGGAGGATGGGCGGTCACAGAGGTGAAGCTAGTGTGTATGGAGGATGGATGGTCACAGTGCTGGGCACGGGTTGTTCTAGAGGGCCTTCTACCCTTGGCCTTCTGTTCACACATTCAAAGGACTGCATGAACTCAGCAGAGCATGGGTGGAGTCCTCAGAAGACTTTACTCTCCACTGTTTAGCCTTTGAACTTGTACATTTACTCATAGACAGGCGTGTGCAGAATCGTAAAGTAGGGGCTTAATATAACTCAGGATTAACTGTCAAGTCCTAAAATGTTCCTTTCCAACCCAGGTACAAAAACTTGGGGGCTCTCTTAGACTTGGTTCTTCAGAAGACCAGAGATCAGCTGGGTCAGCCTGGACAAGCTTGGGGCAAAATCCAGCATCCCATCCGGATGTCATGGGAGCCTGCTGAGCAGGGGCCAAACACAGCTTCATGTCAGTTTTTCTGCCTGTGCCATGTTTTCTAAATTTAGAGAGGCCTTCAGAGACTCAGATCAAGATGTTTGGGGCATTATTTTTTGTCTTAATTGTCTCATTTCTACTGTTTTTTTTTTTTAATAACACAATCAAACTCCAAATACAACAGTAGAGGGCGTGGATTAAATTGACAGTCATATAAATGAGTTTGTCTTTTTGAGGAGAGTAAAATTATTGAGGATTAGATGCTTTGTTACTTTCTAAAAATACCAAGCAGGATTTAAGAGGGAGAGCCCCAGAACGCTCTGACAAGAGCTGACAGCCAAGCTGAGTCCTCCTTGCTTCCTCCAAGGTGCGTCCTCATTAGGACGTGGATTCCCGCTTAACCAGGGGGGAAACGGGCCCAGGATGGTAACAATCCTAACTCAGCATCTCCTAATGAAAACAGAATATTCTATAGAGGTAAAAAAAAAAAATCAATAGATTTTAGCCAGCCTTATGCTAATGAGGTACTCAAAGTTCTTCACCAGTCTCCTGGGAGTGGAAGAAATTATGACACAAACCTCGGCCTCAGTAGGGTCAGCACTTTCCCGTTGGGATCTTTCTTCTCTGCCTTTAGACCAATCTTGGACGCTCAGTGATGCAGTATTGATTTAAAGATGTATTTGTTCTCATCTGTTCAGAAAGAATACTGAACGTGTGTTGCGGGTTCCCTCTAATTGGATTCAGCATGTTTTGTATTAACTAATTAGGAGCTTGCTTTTTTGTGTTCCCTGCATTTTTGTCTGCTCAGCTATTTCAGTCCTCTTTATTCGGTGGAACTGGGATGCTAGATTCATTATTTTCTTTTAAAATGTTTGACGGTGCCATTTCAGCCCATGGAAATGCCTGGGGTACATGGCAGGAAAAGCCAATGTTTTCCTCTGGGCCCCTCCCAGTGTTCTCCTGTGATATTATGGCCACCCTTCTCTTCCTACCTGCCTGTCACACACACACACACACACACACACACACACACACACACACACGTGCATAGTTGCAGCTGACCTCAGCCCACACGTGTACTGAAGGCTGCATAGGCCACCTCTCAGAGGCTCATTTAGTTTTAGATGATGCCTTTAAATGAGATAGTTGCTTGGCTGTACCAGTCACAACTCACAAATCAAGTGTAACCACTGAGGGCTTTATTTGGCTTAGAATTCTGGAGGGGTCAGCTCTGGGGCGAAGGAAATGTCGCAGAGCTGCAAGCCACTGCAACTGGTTCCACCCTGCCTATGACTCCGCCAAGTCACCCTGCTCAGTGCTTTTGAGGAGCACAGATGCTCCAAGCTTGAGCAATCCCAGAGAAGAGCTGGTGTGAAGGGCTGGGACAGGCCTATGAGAGGGTCCTGAGCAAGAGAGAGCCATGACTAAGCAGCACAAACCCCAGCAGGAGGGCGGAGATGAGCCACAGAGGATGAACACTTCCTACGATAGACAAGAAGGGAAAAGAGTCTAGAGCAGGTTCCACGCAGGGCAGACTTGGAAAGAGCAGGTGTGCTAAGCCAGTTACAGTCAGCTGGAACTCCTGACACTCACACGGTACTGAGGGACATCTTAAATTTCTAGCACCATAGATGCATCCCTCAAAGCAAAGCATGCTCCTGGGTCCCTTTCACCATTATAAGACCATGACTTGCTTCTGGTGAGTGTGGCCTGTAGAAGCCTTTGTTCTTGAACCCAGCCTTTTCCTATCAAACCACATTACCACCAAGGACCTTCCATTCCTGGAACAACTCAGGGCCAGAAACCAGACAATTTCAGGGGAACATCTCTGTGACCACGGTCACCAGGTCTTTTCAGACAGCGATCCTGCAAAGTCTGCTCTGACCTCATTTGCCTTTTGCAGAACATCACAGTGAAAGCTCTGGCCTGGAAGCTTCTGGTTCTCTCTTCCTCACCAGTCCCGGCTCTTTGTCATGTGGCTTTTTTCCTAGAGAAAGGCCATCAGTGGAAGCTTCCTTTCCATGTTGTTGGGCTCTTTATGCCATCATGATTGACAAACCTGAGTTCTGAATGAGGCATCAGGGGGAAAACAGTCTTCCAAACAGCCAGTGAGGTGAGGGAAGACCTTGAGCAAACCTGGTGAGGGACAGCCTTAGGGACTGTGATGACCCTGGACGGCAATTTGAATCCATACCACTGCCACATTCTGGTTAGAAGCAGTGCTTAGGACACAGGGCCACAGACCCCATCCTGAGGCAAGGCTCACAGGGGCCATCTAAATGTTTCCCCACCTCAGTAAGAGTTGTTTAGCAAGGTCACGCGGATTAAGTCAAAAGTCATGCACAGCTGTTGTGAGCATCTTGCTAACTCACGCGTTAGCACCCAGTCTCATGGCTCGGTGACTAGGAGCTCTGACATGCCATGCCTCCAGATTTGTCAGCCGTCCACCCACGCTGCAGGAGTGCAGGTACCTGCCCAGCATGTGGCCACCCAGACCACAGGCCCGTCTCCACGGGGGTGCCCTGTGATTTAGTGGACGGAGTGTCTGCCTCAGCAGAAACTCCACGCTGTGTCAACAGGTGGCGAGCACATCCGATCCGTTCTTGACGTGTATGGCTCCAGTGTGATCTATTTCTTTTTAGTGGGTGTTTATTTTTCCTATGGATGATTTATCGGCTTCAGAATGAGCTGTGTCAACTACCGCACATGGTATATTAATTCCCGCGTGTCCTCAAACATTTCCTCAGCGATGTACCGTTTTCCAGCTTCAGGTGCTCACACCGGCAACATCTTATCCTTTCTTTATTTGAATTAAGAGCTTTTTCTAGCTATTCTCCGTGGAGCTGGGGGAGTGTGGGCATATGGAAAGCGAGGTTTTATTTAAAAAACATTTTACAGCCTCTCACACGAGAGTGTTTAACACATTAAATATTTCACTCCAAACTTTCAATAGGCTGTTGTTTAATTACCCGCAGTTAGGTTTCATCTTATTTTATAGTTATAATCATTTCCATTGCTGTGACATTAAAGGCTTAAACTGATTAAAACTGGCTCTGTAGAAAGGCACGTGGGTTCATAAAGTTGTGGAATGCACATATGGCGGTTTCCCTTTCGCAGTGGTGATTGAGTGTGGAGACGTGTAGAAGGCGGCTGGTTGCAGCAGCTCTGCTCATGGCACCATCTCCCTGGCTACTGCAATACCCACTCATCTGGGCAATGAACACTTGGTGACCAAGAACCGTCGGTGCACGCCAGGCAGGTATTTTGTCCATAACCAACACTGTGTACCTGGAAAGTACCTACTCAGAAGCATTGCTGTGACAATCAGGCGTCTAAGCCCATGCACCGCTGTGCACTGAGAGAATACCTGACTCAGAACCAGCACTGTGCACTGGGAAAGCACCTGACCCAGAACCACCAATATGCATCTGGTAAGTTCCTGTCTGGAACCATCACTGTATGCCAGGCAAGCACCTCAGCTAGTGCTACCACTGTGCGTTAGGAAGATGGTATACTACACTGAGGAAAGCAGGGAATGGGAGAAATGGCCTTCCCCAGGGAAGAGCACACCAGTGCCAAAAGGTCAGCCCTGAAAACATGCATACAGGTAACATTACACACACACATGCATGCAATAGCAATTAGTGAAAAAAGAGGCTATGGATTTGACCCGCACTACATACTAAGTAGCTCTGATCTGGAACCTTCAATGCACCAACACACAACTTATACCTCTGTATGTTGATGTGATTTTATACATTCCAGAGAATTGCCTATACGTCAAATCTCATCACTGAGTAAGCCCTTGTTGAGGCAATTTCCTTTCTCTTGAATAAATTTTTAGAAATGGCGTTGCTGGAGCATGGTGTGGGATGTATGTAAAATTTTAAGAAGTCGCTCAAAAGACTCTGAAAGATATTTTAGTGCTTTGTACTCTTATTGCCAATGAGCAAGGGTTCTGGTTGCTCCAAATTCTCTCTGGTAGTTTATGGTTTCAGACCTTCAGCAGTCTTAGTGTTTCTATTGAAAATACACTCACAATTCATGTTGACTTTAATTCACATTTCCACGAGAGCTAACGATGTTAAGCAATGAGAGGTTTCTGTTGTTGTTGGTTTGTTTTTGTTTGTTTGTTTGTTTGTTTTTTTTGCTAGTCCAGGAATTAGTTCTCTTCTAATTGAGCCAGGATGACCTCAAACTCATGGCACCCAGCCCAAGCCTCTCGGTTATTGGAATTGCAGGTGCAGTCTCCTTTATACCCAGCTAATCACTTCATAATGTGCTATTTTTATACTTAATATGATTTTGTAAAACCTAATTTTTATTGTGTTGCCTTCACTTGTTCTTGTACTAGGCATGTTTTCATCTCTTAGATTTCAGAGAATACAATTCAGTTGCTTGGTGTATTATAAATTGTAATTGTCCTTAATAAAACTCCAGAGTCAGATATAGGGGTTAATGCTGAATCCTCAGCCCAAAAGGACAGTCCTGTCCTCAGACTGCCTCCTCGGACTGCAATGAGCTATGAGCTCCTGTCTCCTCTCTCCACCCAGCCATATCATTCCTGTCTCCACCTCTCTCCTTCTGGGATTAAGGACATGGGATTCCAAGTGCTGGGATCACCTGTGTGTGAGCTCTGTTTCTCTTTAAGACTGAATCAATTTTGTGTAACCCAGGGTGGCCTTGAACTAGCAGAAATCCCTCTGCCTCTGTGTCTTGAGAGCCGGAATTAAAGGTGCGTGCTACCACTCCCTGACCTCTAATGCCTTAGCTCTGCACTCTGATCTACGGGCAAGCTTTATTTGTTAAAACACAAACAAAATATCACTCCAGCTTGGTCTTATGCAAAACACAGGAGCAGAACATTGTAGTACTGGGAGCAAGCTTCAGAAGAGGTTTTCCACTTCCTTGTGGATGTGAAAAGTGGAAGAGAGGGAGGAAGAGAGAGTGAGAATGAGCTAGAGAGAGAATGGGGGAGAGAAGATTTTGGCAAGATAGAGCAGCCAGGCAGACCTCCTTGTCGAGCTACTTCCTCTAACTCAGCATCACATCCTAAAGTTTCAAAACAGTGCCACAAGCTAGGGACTAAATGTCCAACCCGTGAGTCTGTGGAAGTAATTTTATATCCAAACTATAATATTCTGTCCCATCCTCAAAAGGCTCATGGCTGTCTCATAATGCAAAGTGCAGTTAGCCTACCTTCAAGCATCCCCAAAGTCAGAACAGTTCCAACATTTTATAAAAGCCCAAATTCAAAGTCTCCTTTGAGACCCAAGGCAAACTTTAAGCTGTCTACTCCTATAAAGTCAAAAACAAGTGACATGCTTTTAAGATATGCTGGCATAGAATGAATATTCTAGTTCCAAAAGTGCGGGATGAGTGAATAGCAAGGAAGGATGGGTCATAGCAAGGCCAGGACTGAAACAGCGAGTCCTAGACTCCTACGCAGGACCTGGAGTGCATGATGTCTGGGTGCTAGGTCACAGACATCAGCAGCCCCATACCTGTGGGCTTGTCATCTGCAACCCTCATGGCCTCTCACAGGCTGACTCCATGGTATATAGTGCTTGTCTGGGTACCAGCTCCACCTACCTGGCATTGCCAGCCTTGTGGGGTCTCTACTGCATCTACCACCGCTCACATTACCACACAATGGGCCTGCAGGCTGAAGATGGATGCCCCAATGGTACGGAAGAACAGGGTGACTGTCCCGGCATTGAGATGTCTTTCTCAGTTCTACAGTTTTGGAAGGTGCTTACAATGCTCTTCCTGTTTACTTAGGTAATATTATATCCTCCTGGGTTCTTGGGAAGAACAGCATGTGCTCTTAGCTTCTGAGCCATCTCTCTAGTGCCTCATAGTGAGATTTTCACACACATGCATACATTATAATATGCTCATATTCACAGCCTTTCACCATTACTATTCCCCCTCTTTCCTGTTCTCGACTGGATTCCCTTCATCTTCTTTAGTAGGCTACCTTCTATTTTCTTGATTCCTTCCCTCGGTTCCACAAAGGAAAGAAAATCTGGTAGTTGTCTTTCTGAGTATGCCTTGTTTTCCTTAACACGATCTCCAGTTCTATTTTTCTGAAATGATGTAATGTTGTTCTCTGTGTGGCTGAATAAAACTCCATTGTGTACCTGTACCAAAATTCTTTCTTCATCCATTTGTACCAGAGTAGGCACCGACCTGGTTCCATGAACGGTCTCTTACGAATATAATCGACATGGCTGTGCACGTAGATAAGTAACTTTAGGTTTTATGAGGAATCTTTACTCTGATTTCCATTGTGGGAATTCTCTAAGGCTCCATTATTTTCTCCACATCCTCCCCACCACTGTTATTTTTCTGTTTCCTTGAGGACATCCCATTCTGTCAGGGATGATATGAACGCTGGACCATTCTGATTTGCCTTTCCTGATGGTTAAAATGTGTGTATTGGTTATTTGTACAGTCTCCTTTTGAAAAGTGCCTGTTCTGTTTGTTTGCCCATTACGACCAAATTACTTGTTCTTTGGGGTTAAATTGTTTATTTAATTGCACATGAATATGTGCCAATGCAGTGTGTTCAGAGGTCAGAAAAGAGCATCAGCTTCTAGAGCTGGAGTCATAGGCCACTGTGAGCCACCAGATGGGGTATTTACTGTGGACCAAATTTGGGTCCTATGGAAGAGCAGCAAAATGCCTTTAGCCACCGAGCCCCTCTCTAGCCCTGAAGTGGAATAATCACTCTCTTCTTTCAGGGTTTCATGGACTGATTCCTTGGTGTGTTCTAAACAGTAATCCTCTGTTGAAAGAATAGCAGTCACGATCTCCCATTCTGCCTTGGTCATTTCTTTTGCTGTTAGATGGAAGTATTCTAAAGTTTATTATTCCTGGTATTTATGTAACTTGTGGCAAAGGGAGTTTTTAATTAACATAGGTTTGAATCTATCATTTTAGGTTTAACCCTTCCTTTCTTTTAAAAAAATAAGTTTTCAGTGGCGTTGCTATTTCAGTTTAGTTTTTTTTACTTTTTGAGTAAACAGAACTTTGATTTTTTTTTGGTACTAAATTCTGCATTGCCTCTAATTTCACCAGTTAGCTCCAGTCCTGTCTCTTAGATCCCTGAGGCTTTTCTATACTCCCATCATAAAATCTGTGACTGAACAAAACACAGGGTTACTTCATTTCAGTCTGAATGCCTTTCACGGCTTCCCCGGGTCATCTGCAGCCTCAGAGAGAAGAATGAGCTGAGCCACAGAGAAGAAAGCTCTGTGTCATTACATGGAGAAGGTTCTAGATGTCCCTACACTGAGGTGTGAACACCTGCTGTTCACGTGGAGAAGGTTCTAGATGCAAATCTCTCCATGTACATTTCTGACTATGGGATAAACTCATATTTACTTCTCGTGTATATGGTTTATTATAATGGCTTCTGCATTTGATATGCAGATTATTCTGCATGTGTTGCTGTTATGCCATCTCCCCGTATCTGTTGATATGGTATAATGAACTCACTATCTTTTATGTATGAAGTCAATCTTTCATATTGAAGGCAACTCCATTGCTGTACTGAATTCTCAAGGGCCTTCAAAAGGCTTATGGACAGAAAAGCTGGTACCCTTGGTCAGAAATGGATGTCCCTTCTCATGCCTACAAGTGCAAACCCAGTCACCCAGGCGTTGGACCTAAGAAGTGGAGGCTGCGAGAGGGGATTCAGTCATAAGACAGAGCCTGTGCTCAGTCCAATGTCCTTGAGACCAAGACCCCTACCTGAAGAGGGCTTGCAACACCAGGCCCTCTCTGGTCCATTTGAGTAACGGTCCTCATCCTCAGATAACCTAGCAACAAGCATTTTCTTGGAGGCAGAGATGCAGTTCACTCCCCTCCTTTGGTATCCTCCTGGGATCCAAAAAACTGTGTTTTATAAATCTTCAAGTCTCAGGCACTTTGTGACAGTATCACAACACACTGAGTCATCGCCCCTTTATTTAGTTATTCATTTTATTGATAAGGGTGGCCGTTTTTTAGGGTTCTTGAGAACTGAAATGGCTTCAAACACCTTCATAGAATACCCTCCAGTTTGTTTTCTTTATTGTGTGTGTACAAATACGTGTGTGTGTGTGCACATGTGTGCAGGCCAGATGACAACCTTGGAGGTATCATTCCTCAGGTGTCTTCCATGTTTGAGAATTTTTATTTGAGATGAATCTCTTTGAGATGGGCTAACTCACGTAGTGCTGAATAAACAATCAAGGGGCTCACCTTGGGGAAGACTAATTTCCTCTCCCTCTCTAGGCAGTCGTTAAATGCCTGCAGCTCTTCATTCAGTGGTTCGGTCCTGTGAGAGATGTGTTTTCTCTCCATCTACTTTAGTATGTGAACTGGTATTGTCCAGGTCTTGTTTAGCCATCCATACTGTTGAGATTTCACAAAGGTTGTTTCCCTAACAAATAGAGAAGACACAATTTCACAGCAGAATTCTTGGGCCTCTGGCTCTTACAATCTTTCTTCCCTACTGGATGTCCAGCTTTTAATAGATACATCTACTACACAATCCCTACAGAAGGCCCTGAATTTCCTATGTTAGTTCTGGGGATTGAACTTGGTTTCTCATGAATGGAAGGCATGTTGCTGACTGAGGCCCATGCTCCCCCCCTAAGCCTTCCCATGTTGGATGGAAGGCATGCTGCTGACTGAGACACCCCCCACCCAGCCTTCCAGTCTGCTTCCTCACGTGTGTGCTCTCCTCTTTACTCTCAGAAGTGGCTGTGACTCACTGTGTATTTTTAAACTTCAGAAATTCCTCCCTCTGATTTTAATAGAATATTTTACGCAATGAAGTGTGAGTTATGGCTGGATGCATTACTTGTAGAAATATACAAAGCCACTACTGGGTCATTTAAGTTGATGATAAAAAAACCACAGAAAATGACACATCTCTGCACACCGGTTATATGAGACAAATCTGTAAGCTATTGGGTTTCAGTCAGTTCCCGCTGTCTAGATATCACTTGGGCTTAGGTTTGGGTGCAGGTTGAAGATAAACAAAGCCTGGATTCTAAGCTGCCCCTGTACTCATGGTGACCCTGTCTTTATTAGTAATGGGATCTAATGACATCATTTCTTGACAGTCATGATCTTTAACCTAGTTTGATCTAAACCAGACTCACCGAGTATGATATCATTAGGGTAAATCCCCAGAAGAGACCCAAATGCTCAGAATAAGCCATTCAGAAGTATTGGGTTACTGAGAATGATTTCACCCATCACTTTCTTTTTCCGTGGGCCACAGGGACTGTATCAAAGCTGCAGAAAAAGTAGCAGACAATTGGTGTTGTTTTAGTAATGTTCCAATCTACTAGAGCCTCAAGGGCCATGCAGGAGGCTTACTGAGAGGTGGCTCATGTCCATTACTTTTAGATAGACTTTAACCCTCAGAGTCTTGATTCTCTGTCCAGCCTTTATGCAGAAGTAATTCCAGATAAATAAGTATCCCACACAGATGTGCTTCCAGCTCTAGAAAAAAAAATTCTAAAAACAAGAGAAAAACAATGTGCACAGGAGCTCTGATTTGTGCTTAGGGCAGTCAGTATCAGGGTTGCAGCCTCTCTTCTCCCCATCATTAGGGCAATCAGTATCAGGCTTGCAGCCTTTCTTATCCCCATCATTAGGGTAATAAGTATCAGGGTTGCAGCCTCCTCTTCTCCCCATCATTGTTTCAAGTCCTCACCATGTCCTCTGCTTCTCCCCTAGTCACTTAAAAGTATTTCTCTACAGAGTAGCAAGGTGCTACCATGACGTGTCCTATGCGCTATGTCCACATGCAGCCAGACCAACCTACCTTGCCTGTTTATCAGGAGCTTTTGTACAGGCATAATGTGAACACAGCAGACACCTGGGGCTTGGGCCATACTGGCTTCATGCACTATTTCCAAAAGCACTAATGTTATTTTCTTAGCCTGGTGGAAGGGGTCATCCTCATTTCTGTATGAGTTGCTTTCTCTCACTGCTGTGACAAAACGCCAGGAAAGATTAACTTAAGAAGGAGTTCATAAACATTGGGTCATGGTTTCAGGGAATACCGGCATCTATCACAGGGTAATGCATGGTAGCAGGAACACCTGGTCACATTGCACCCTCAGCCAAGAACCAGGGAGGTGCCCAGTCACCGGAGCTCCATCTCCAGATCCACATAGAGGTGGAGAGAGAGCCATGATTCCACAAAGCCGTCCTCTGATCAGCACATGGGTGCCGTGATGAGGTGGCTCCTACCCCACCACACGTATGCCTAGGCACGCACACTAATAGATAATAAAGTAATATGTGTAAGAAGAAGGAGAGAAAGGAGAATGCCAGTGCTCACCTTGCTTTCTCCATTTTATCCACTCAGGGGCTCCACCTGTGGCATGGTGCTGCCCACAATCAGGGTGGGACTTCCCTCCTCAGCTAAGCCTGTCTGGAAATGCATTCAGAGATACCCCATAGGTGGGTCTCCCAGGATTTTCCAATTCAGTCACGTTGACATAGAATTAATCATCACAGTCTTATTTCTCCTTTGGATTCTCATGTGTGTTTCTCCAAAATTGATACCAAACTGTGGAAGGAACCCTACAGATCTCAGATAACCCCTGGTGATGATCTCTAGTGTATTAAGAACATCAGGGCCTTCTACAACTCTGTCTTTGCAGCCAGACAGCTGCCATATTCATGGCTGCAAAGGATTATCGCAGCTGTCCTTGTTGCCTGCTGATGTTCCCTCGCAGAAGGGGGCAGAGGAGGGGACGGTCCTGCAACTCTCATCTGAGGATCCAGCCACTCATTCAACCAGTTGCATGCAATTCTGCCCTAATCGCATATGGCTAGAATGTATAAGCTAGTAAGCGGGAGGGAAGGGGAATCCATGTCGGTAGCCACGGCAGAGTCACCACAGATGCTGAGTGCAGACACTCCAATGTTTCTGTCTGAAGATCACCCGTGCTCGTGTCTGCCAACCATCACCAACCACTTTTTCATGGGCTCATTAGTCTTCCGGGATGAATTTTGATCCCTTCCTGGGATCTCACAAGGAGGTGGGGAGGCAGGTGTTGCATAGTTTCTCCCCTGACAAGGGGAGAGTTCTGACAATCCATGGCACTTCTTGTGTGGCTTACATGCTGGAGCGTGTGGCAGATAACCTGATGCAGAGGGGCAGCACCCTACGCTGTGGTCACACAGAGGCTTGGGGTCCAGTGGGGAGGGTCAGCTCCCCATATTTCATCTATTGTTTCTCTGCTCTGCTTCTTTGGATCTCCCCCTACCTCATGTTCTATACCAAAAGAAGACCAGGTTTAGGCTCAGGACTGGAGAGGTAACTGTCAGTCCCTTCCTTGACTCTGGAGAGATTCATTTTAAATCATTGGTTCTGGTTGGATCTGGCCCATGCCCAGGGCACAAGTCCATCAAGTGGAGCAGAGCAGAGATGGAGGAAACCTCTACAAAGAAGTCATTCGCTCTAGACTTGAGCTGTCCTTGAGGTGTGTGCGTAGGTCCAGGATCATGACTGGGGAGACCACTCTATCAGATATCCCCCAATCTGAGCCACACGAAGCTTGTCCCACCCCCAGTGAAGGTGCCTGAAGCAGAAGACTGAGGCCTAACCCTCCAGCAGCTGTTGGTTGGAGAACAAGTTAGGCAGCCTCTAGAGACTCAGGTTCCACCTTTGCCTCATTCAAAAGCTCCACAGAGCTGAGGTGAAATCATATCCATAACTTGTTCTGGTAGAGTGTAACCTACTCAGGCCTTCACCCTCTGCAATGATGGAATGTCAGAGGAAGAAGGAAGGAGACTGGGTGACATCTCTGCACAGGGATTAACAGGTAGCAGGCCGCATCCCTGAGACTCGCCCGCTGTGCTAATTTGGCTCAGGCATCTCCAGCATGTGAACTGGTGTGAGATGGTAACTTAATAACCTATGATTTATGCACCCATCATGAAGGGGGGGTGGACATCAGCATCTCTGTCCTGGGAGAACATCCAAGTTTCGATATGGATGCAAACAATGATTACCTTTAACACATGCAGAAGGGAGGGAGACCAGGAGAGAATTTTGCCCTGCAGACAGCCAGATGCAGGATACCATGAGCATTTCCCCAGCTGAGTGGGAGAGAGGCCCTGTGTACAGGAAGTATCAGGAAGCATCTGGGCAGCTGGCCTTCCTAGGTCTTTGAAATTCTTATAGTGAGAATGGAAGAACATCTTTCTTTAAAGGGTGGGAAGTCCCGACTGCTTTGGGTTAGGGGTGGAATGCACACTTACTTGAAATATGACCCCAGGGTTCCTAAATTGTTGGGCTTTTGAGGGTCCTGGAGTGACCTTATACATTTACACAGCTGTTAAACCACTCCTAGGAGAAAACTATTGCAACGGAGGGGATTTTCTCCAGGAGAAAACAAATGCAGGGCAGAGCCCTCTAGATCAGTCTCATCCTGAGGACTAGGTGAGAATTGGAGACATTGCGGTGTCAGGGGTGTGGGACTGAAGGACAAGGGGTAGCTGCACAAGAGAGTGGAGCTCAGAGCAAGACAAACCCAAAGGCATCAACCCTGTATCCCTGTGTCTGTCATTGTTCTTAAAGAACCTTGCTCTGGCCCAGCTAGGACATAGAGACCTCTGCCCAAATGTCACTAATTATGAGCTCCATACCAGCCTTTAGAAGCTGTCCAGGGCTGCTCCAAGGTCCATTGTTAAAGTTCTCATTCACAGGCATGAAGACATGAGCCTGTGTCCCTAGCACCCACATAAAAGTTGGGTGCAAAGGTGGGCACCTGTAGTCTCAACTTTACAGAGGTGGAGACAGGAGGATTACTGTGTCTTGCCGGCTAGCCAGTTAGTTGGGCAGTGGGCTTCAGGTTCTGTGAGAGGCCTTATCTCACAAAACACAACTAAGATGAAGAAGCAATAAAGCCCCTAACACCAGCCCCCAGCTCCCACACATACCCACGTGACCATGTGCATGTATCCCGCATATGTCTGCACACACTACCTACAGAAAACAGAAAAATGAAAAGTAAAGGCAATTATTATCCATCCTACCCAAGTGTCTTATTAATCACACAACTCCTCTGGGAGTCCAAAACACATTCCAAGATGTGCAGTTTAGGGCCACACAAGTTCACGAGAATCCCAACACAACCCAGCACTGCCCAAGAGTGGCATTAAATTGTCTCCCTGTTTAAGGTTTGTGAATGAAGAATAGGTAGAAAGTTATAAGCAGAGTAGGAAGAGCTAGCAATTCAAAAAATGGGAGAAGGTGGGGGATCCCAATATAGCTGCTCAGGGGACCCGAGGCCTGGAATGGCTGCTGTCGAAGCCCCCACCTGCCCTTCCCAAGTGTTCCATTACCAGCACCACTCAAAGCAAGCAAACACACAGGTGCATGCTCTCTGTGGGAAGTTGGTGAGGGTCAGGGGACACGCCCTTCCATGATATACCTCTGTGTTCTTGAAGTTTTCCACCACGCATTGCTTAAACCATGATTACAATGGCAAAGGTAAAACTTACTACATGAGATTTTTAGTTTGAGGTTTTACAACTGGCAGGTAGTGGGCACCATCGGGGAGTTGAGGCATGGAAGTTCCAGGAGTCCCTGGGGAGGCAGAGTCCTCTATACTCAGAGCTCCAGCGGGAAGCAGGAAGTTGGGGAGCTGCTCAGGGCTCATCTGCAGGCTAGCTATGATACCCACATCCCGGACTGAGGTGGATGGAACTTTTACTCTCACCTGGCTTCCCTGGAGAGAACAGTGAGGTATTCTCATATTGTTTCAATGCAGTCTGCCCCTGCCACCAGGCTGGCACAGCTTCAGTGGGGATGACAATGCCTTTAAAGCGGGTAAACATTGTGCCACGCTGCCACAGAGAGACACAAGGAGGGCAGGTTCCAGCAGTGGAGGTCCCTCTGCTGTGGTTCTAAAGCTGGAGGTTGAAGCCCAAAGGGTTTTGCCCCTGGCAAAGGCTTCAGAGAGGAAGCTTTGTGATGTTTTTATGTGTTGGTGGCTGCCAGCACACCGTGACTTGTCACCATAACACTCCCACCCCTGCCTCTGTGGTCATATAGACTTCTCTCTGTTCGTGTCAGCATCGTCTTGTCCTAAATAGGGATCCCTGTCTTTGGACAAAGGTCTTGCCTAGAGGGTCTAGAGTGGTTTTTCCAATCTTAAGATCCACATAGCCAATAGACTAAGTCCCAGGGATTGCGTTGTACACGTATGTTTTGGGACGGCCATCAGTCCACTACACTCTATTACATAGTCATGGCAGCTACTATTCTGCCGTGTTTGACCGTAACTATAAGCAGTGTGCAGGTGGGTGCATATTGCTAGCTGATATGCTTGGCTGTGGCCAGTTTCATTCTGCCTCAGTCCCAGGCCAAGTATGAGCCAAGTCTCTCCGCCTCTGTAGGAACACTGGGCACTGTTCTGGGAGCGCTGAGGAGCCACTAGTGTCTGGGTGAGGGGTGATGGAGATGGTGACCCGCTTGGAGTGTGTCTGTGTGCTCCAGCTAACTCTGTCTCCACTCACCCTGCTCACCACCTCCTGGATCCTTTTCTCCTTTCCTCCACAGTTCGCCGGCCTGGGGGCCGTCTGGCCTTGTCCTGCCTGCCCTGGTTCATGCCTCTGGCTCATTTCTGAGCACTCACCCCTCAGGCCTTG
Source organism: Alexandromys fortis (assembly GCF_014885135.2). Lineage (NCBI taxonomy): Eukaryota > Metazoa > Chordata > Mammalia > Rodentia > Cricetidae > Alexandromys > Alexandromys fortis. The sequence goes on from NW_026067929.1 coordinate 169,863, forward strand.
CTTTCAAGTCCCTTGCCTCCAGCTATCATCTCATTATTCCAGCAGATGGTGACAACTGTGAAGCTGAGCCCAGAGACTAGTCACACACACACAGGGTGACTCAGGTGGACCTGTGTAATGCCACCTCAGTTACATGATGGCCTTTCCTCTTGTGGGTTGCAATGGGCTGGGGACAAGCCCCTTCGAGTCTTGCTTGGAGTGACGGAATCACTAAAAACCCACAAATACTAAAGAAAGTAAGTGAAAAAGAGAAAGTGGTTGAGAAAGGAACTTTGAAAGCTGTGCTGAACTCTTACACCTGAGTCTCCCTCATCCCCAGCTGCAGCCGTACTCCTCCCCAGAGAGGCCAGAGTTTGACCCAGCCAGCCTCAGAGGGGTGGGGACTGTCCTGCACCTCAACAGTGTTTTTCTGGATGCTTGGAACCCCAGGACTGGCTCTCAGGAAGCTGGGGTTCATAGGGGTTCACAGACCTCCTCTGCTGGTCTGGAAGTCATAGGCTTGTGGTGTGTGGGGCTCTAAGCCAAAAACATGGCCCAGCCACCGAGATTCTCACAAAGTACTTCTGCCCAGAGAGCTGGTGTGTTTTTAACACTTTTAAGAACTTGAGTTTTCAAGGCCCTTCTCTGAAAGAGCCCCAAGTCTAAGCCAGATTTTGAAGTGAGTTCCCGAGATGGCTGGGTCCCCGGTGCATGCCTTCCCTTACTTCGGCATGCAAGGAGAAAAAAAGCAGTTTCTTCAGCTACTGAGAGCTGACCATGAATGCAAGGCAGATCCAATAACAGGGTGACCCTGGAGAATTATTCCCTTCCTGCACAGGATAGGCAGCACTGGTGCCAGTCAGACTTCCCTCAGGCCTGTCTGGTCTTCACGTCAGTATGGGTGACTGCATGACGCTTGAGAAAGGTGGGTGATATTTCCTTTCGTATGGGGAGGCCATGTTCCTAAGTGAGCGCTCCAAGGCCACCAGGGATGTTGCACAGCAGACACAGAGTCAGACTGGATGTCTTAGCCACTGTTCTATTGTTGTTAAGAGACACCACGACCATGGCAATGCTTATAAAAGAAAGCATTTAGTTGGGGCTTGCTTAGTGTCAGCGGTTTGGTCCATTATCCTCATGCTAGGTGGCGAGATGGTAGGCAGGTAGACACGGTAGCCAAGAGTTCTACATTTGGATCTGCAGGCAGCTGGAGGAGAGAAAAACCACTGGGCTGACTTGGGCTTTGGAAACCTCAAAGCCCACCCCAGTGACACACTTCCTCTAACAAGGCCATGCCTCCGAAGTCTTTCAAATAGTTCCCCTCTCTGCTGCCTAAGCACTCAAATAGATGGGCCTGTGGAGGCCATTCTTATTCAGACCACCACACCAGAGTATTGCATTTTCCAAAAAAGGAAAGACCTATCTCAGCATCTTCCAACTGGAATATGGGAGGGCAGAGGTTGGCTTGGATGCAACAAATCCCGTGTTAGAACCCTCAGGCTGAGACTGACCCTTTGTGGGCCACAGATGCAACCATGGCCAAGGAGACCCCAAGGCACTGGGTACCCCTGCTCCATCAATGCCACCCCCACTGTAACACCTGAGAAAAACTCATAAAACTGGGAAGAGAAGTGGATGGAGACAGTCCAGGTGAGGCATATGAGAGCAAGAAGCCTTGGTCGCAGTCATCCCATTGGCAGTCTGTACAAACTAAGGCTAGTGTTTCTAGATAGGCACAGTGCTTTTGTGGAGTTAGGATGAGCTGGCGATGTCCTCCAAATCTAAAGGGCAGGCCCTGCGGATTCCCTCCACGAGTCTGGCTTTCTGGGAGCAAGCGTTCCCCTGGGTCTCTGTCTGTTGCCCAGGTGTCTCTCTAAAGTATGACTGACTCTAATAACCTCATTTTTCCTCCTTCAAACGCTGTGGCCAGGATTGGGGAGGTGGCTCAGTCAGGAGGACGCTTGACTGGCATTCATAAGGTTCTAGGTTTGAACCCCATAAACTAGATCTGGCAATGTACAGGTGTAATTCCACCGCTTAGGAGGTGGAAGCAGGAAGATCGGAAATCCAAGGTCTTCCCTAGCGCTATTCTGAGTATAAGGCCAATGTGGGCTACGTGGGACCCTGCTGCACACGGAATGGATCACCAGAGCACACAACACTGGTGGCACAGCTCAGAGAAGCCTCTGGTCTTGCAGTAAGCCCACAGTTAACACTGAAATGCTGGCATCGACTAGCAGATTCTCACTTGTGCACACTGATCTGCCTTCTAGCTGTACAGCGGAGGAAAGTCGCCCACCTCAGCTGTCTCTTCTCTGCACAGCGCACCTCACGATCCTGTTTCTCAGGCCCCACCTGGCTGCTGATTACTGTGACTGCCACACTTAGGAGCCTCACTCTGTGTCACAAACTCCATGCTCACCTTATCTGCCTGGATCTGCACTTGGGGGAGTCTATCCAGCGGATCTCTTCCACTCTTTGTTAGTATAAATTATTTTCAGTCATTAACAAGCTGGTGGAGTCTCCAGGGGCTTGCATTTCCATCTAGAAATAAGAATGGGGCAACACAATGGTGAATGATACAAATATTTTTTTTTTTTTTGCAGTGCATTTTTTCACAATCAAAGGTGTTGTATGGAAAGGGATGCTTGTTTGTCCTGGCCGCCCGGCTAGCTTAGCCCCAAAATAACCACAGAGAAACTGCTTGGCCTATTAGCTCTAACATTTTATTGGCTAACTCTTACACCATTTCTATTATTCTGTATATTGCCACGTGGCAGTGGCTTACCAGAAAAGATTCTAACCAGCATCCGCCTCAGGCGAAGGATCCATGGCGTCTCTGACTCTGCCCTCCTTCCTCCCAGTATTCAGTTCTGTTTTCCTCACCTACCTAAGTTCTGCCCTAGCAAAAGGCCAAGGAGTTTCTTTATTCATTAATCAATGAAAGCAACACATAAACAGAAGGGCCTCTTATACCACAGAGGGTCTTCAGGTGAAGTTACTCCTCTGAAAATGGGTATCATTTGCATGGAAAATTCCAAAAGGTATATAAGCCCAACCAAGTAACAGTCAGAGCTGACAATTGAAACTGGTCATGATAGCAGCACCATGGGTGGGAAATTCCCCTTTAAATGTCCACAGCTGGTGACCTCTGAGAGCCCCAGCAGTCTCCAGCCTTGGGTCACACCTACTGTCAAATCCTCCTTTGTCACGTCAACTCTCAACTTTTCTCTGAAAGACCCAGTGCCTGCCATTGGTCCTGTAATGGTGAAGAAACGTCAGCCACTGCTTGCTTGGTCCGTGTGTCTAAAGGAGATGGTGGTGTCTCCACTCCACTGGCATGGAGGATGGCCCCTTGCAGGATGCGGTATTGCCTCCCCCACCTTCCAACACTGAAGGAGAAGGAATTCCAAGATGTTCCAGGGCACTCAGCTGTGCTCAGGGTGGTTTGCATTCCTCTCTGCAGCCCTGCCTGGCACCTCGCATGGCTTTCACACCCTCCTCCGGAGCACCTCACAACCCCTTCTGGTCTCCAGATGGAGATAAACAGGGCCCTGGAAAAATGTGCTCTGAAGTGGCCCTTGCTGAGTGACTGACAGCAGACACAGGTCTTATCGGGCCAAAGCTACGGGAAGGCAAGGAACTAGAAAGCAGGTTCCCAAGAATGTCACCCACACCTGTCCCTTGTACCGTCCAGCCGAGCCACTTACATGTGCTGTAGATGACAACACCTGCCTGTAGCTCACGGAGGATGATGTAAGCGTCTCGTTTGGTGACAATGACACGCGTGTTTTGTGGGATGAGACTTTCCAATTCTCCTAGGGGAGAATTTGAAATGTCTGCAAACAGGTGGACATGGAGTTATGTGGAGGGCACACGGCTCAGTGAAGCTATGTAGAATGATTTCTGGGTTCTCAGGAGCTTGGTTTCTAACAGCAGCAGCCCGGGAATGAAGAGGTTGGCTTCTACTCTCTGTTGACATGAGATCAGATCTGACGCTCATAGGTCCGTTTTTGCCTGAGAGGAAAATGTCTCGACGTTGGTGGGTGATGGTTAACACTGGGATGGCAGTGTTTCTGTGAGATCCCTAGCCGAGACTGTTAGCTTTGGAAGGCTCACATCTGTATGGAGCTGGCATTGTGTCACGCACTTGTGAGTCCTCTGGTTTACATGGAATGGATGCCCCTCACAGGCATCACCTTCCGATGGACAGTACCACTTCCTGCTGCTTCCTGGGGACGCACCAGTTCATTCTGTTTCTAGGGGCCTCCCTGTGTCCACAGCACTCTGCTGAGATGGGGTTGAATGCCTAAGGTCTTCCTAGAGCGGTGGACACTTATGCTGAAAGCAATGGGAACCTACTGTGCAGCGGCTCCATGTGCACGGTACAGGGTTCAAGCAGACCTTCCAGGGGCCGGTTCAGCCTTTACCCTCTGTGGGTTGTGGCTTTAAGAGCATCTGCCTCCAGTTTGTGCCTCCACTCCATCACCTCTCTTGTTAGGCAAGAAAAGTGCTGCCTTGTCCTCCTGCTGAGAGTCTAGGAAGGTAGATTCTAAAGGGCTGTGCAGAAGACTGGCCCTGTCGTGCAGCTCACAGGCGAGAGACAGCTGGTCCTCATGTCTGCTGTGGTGTCCAGGAAGAGTCCTGTTGCTGCCACTAGAGTCAGATGAGGACACTGGACAGAGGGGATGCTCATGGGGGGGGGGGTGATAGGGAGCAGGGGCCAGTCACATCAGAAGGCTTCTTGAGAAGGGACAGTTGTCTCATGTGGCTGAGCATAAATTGTGACCTGTGAGAATATCCCACAGTCAGCCCCAGATCCGGTCCCCGCTTATTTTCTGGTGTGGACAAGCAGAATGTGCCCCCTTCTATTTGTCTCCATTTCTTCTGACAAATAATAGCGGCCTCTGTGAGATAAGAAGACACAGCGGAGGAGAAATCAAACGGAGACGCTAAAAAGAGTCTATAAATTTTCACCATGAATGACATTAATTTAAAATCATAAATCAGAACTTCAAACAAAAGCTCACAGGCCTAGAAGATGCCTCCAGTATATGGCAAGGCAATGAGGCCCCTAAGGGAAAAGGCTCCCAAAGGAGGAGTCCCCAAAGGAAGAGATCTACTTCCCTAGCAAGTGGAAAGAAGATTTGGGGTACAGAATATGAGGCCATGTTCTTCCCACTGTGAGGTACATATTCTTTTCTGTTCGAAGCTGAGGGCCTGGATAAAGTGGAAGGGCAGAACTTCCTTTAAAAAGCCAACATGTATTCTAAATACCATTTGAGCATTGGTGGAGAGAGGAGTATTTACCTATCCCCACACCCCTCGGCTTCTGACACTTTAACTATTCTAAACCTCAGATTCTCAGTCACAGTGAGAGGTTTCTAATAATTCTTAATCTGCTCTCTTAAGGCAACTCTTGCTTCAAGGTGACCATTTAAAATGCTTTGATATAATTTCAGCACGTAGGAGCCGTGTGGGTCCTAGTGGAATGGAAGTTCTTGTTGGGTGACTGTCATTCTTTGAAGTCAGGGACCTTGTTGGATGGCGTCAAATCTTTAAAAAGATGCCTGATCACTTGGGAGTCGGGCCAAGCCGTTCAAACTCCTGCTGTTTCTGTGGCCTTATCTTTATGTGTGCATCCTCATCTGCCCTGGCAAACTCCTTAAGAATGAGAGGGGAAGTGATTAATTTCTCAGGTAATTTCCCTCCTGCTGGAAGAATGTCTACTCCAGCACACACAGCATTCCCAGCTCCTTCATCTTCACTGCCTCTGTCGTTGAATTTGCTACCTCTGTGCAGAAAATTCTACACGTCAGAAGTCCTATGAGCTCCTACAAAACGGAACACTGCATTCGCTTGCAGCCCACACACATCCTTCTGCACCCTTTAGATGCAGATTATCTGTGCTAGTGTGTAAATGCTGCATTGCTGAGGGGAAACCACACTCTCATGATGAACATCTTCCACAAATATCTTAATCTAGAGTTGGTAATGTCGAAGAATAGAGAACCTGTGTGTACAGAGGGCTGCCGTGGGCTGCTTCCCTCTGCACTGATAGATTCTTATGTCCTGCAGCTTAATTGTCTCCATATCTTGTACCCTTCCCACATCTTCCTTCTCTATTGAAGTGGATCACAGCATAGATTTGCCTCCCATTTGTTGGTGGAGAGCAAAGCCCCAGCTTGGCTGACCTCCACCATTATTGCACAGGCTCCCTGCCTCTGTGAATGTATTTTCTGTCCAGAAAAATAAGATCCTAGTGGAATAGAATTGTATCTGGCTTGATGACTTTCCCTTGAAGGATTTGTGTTGATGTTATAGTCGTAGACATCCATCGTGGTTGAGGGTGCCTCTGCCCTAAGAAAATGTTTTTGGAAGCCTGTCATTTTTCTAACAAAGGGTCATAGACTAAAACAAAAGCTTGAGGAAATAATGAAGCTTTAATAGAGTTCAGACAGCTTCATAACTAAACTGGAGCTGTTTTTACAGTGGCAACTGAGGCCTGGTTTGAAGTACTTTGATATTCTTTCCTAACGTGTGGAAATCTGTCCATACGATGTATTTTGAAATGTGGAGCAAATTACCAGAGCTGCCTCTTTGTGACAGTTCTGCTATTCACTCTTTCATCTGAGCTGTGAACCAATAGCTCTGGATTCAGTGTGCGCCTGTGTCTGAGCTCCAGCATCCCAGTAGGGAGGCCCAGAATTTAAAACAAGGAAACAGAAACCTTAACTTTGGCAGGAGATGGGTTCCAGTCCTAGGAACATGCAAATACCAAAAGTCCTGTGTCTGGAGAGAAGAACTTAAGAATGAGAGGATTTTTATGTAAATGCTGGGAGGGGAAATGTAGCTAAGAGTTGCCAGAGGAGCTTATCTAAAAACACTGGCCCTCTGTGCTGAGCCTGTGGACTTCTAGGGTTGGCTCTGTGGTCACTGATGGAACTCATCATGGAACTGAGGAAGCCAATGTGGGCAGAAGTGCTCGAATTCTGACGTGTCAGTTAAAAGCCGGAGAGCGTGCAATTAAGGACCAGAGGAGAGCTGTGTAAATAAGGTAGACCTGAGGTTTGTCTTCCTGCCCATATCCCCTGACCTGTTACTGTCTGATTAGGTTGGGTTCTGTCTGCTGCTCTTGAGTTCCAGGATCCATATCTATCCCTTGTTCTCATATGGTTGTTTTAATTGGATACCCACAGGTGACATTGGTTTGAGGGACTGCCCCATTGACATGGAAGCCTTGGAAGCAGAACAAATTCTATGAGGAAGTTGGAGAGTTCGCATGCTGCTGGGCCTCATGGCTGCCACTTCACAGCTGTGGCCATAGAGGGAAAACTTTCCAAAGCTTACGAGAACCCAAGCGTCCAGTGGTGAGGAGCTAATCCGCATCCAGCTTCAAGTGCTCTGCTGTACGTTGACAATACCATTTGTCTGGCACACACTTACTGGGCCTCTTGAAGTCTAAAGACCAACGTGAGAGTCAAGTTAGGTAAGGGAAGTGTTCCAACACAAGCCTGTCTCCAGGGCTATGGATCCCATACAAATAGACATCCCACTCTTGTCAGAAAATCTATGGGGACAAGAGTTGTGCAAGCAGTTGGAGAGGTTAGAGACGTCTAGACAGGAGAAGGCAGCGAGGTTCTTTAAAGGGGTAATTCATCAGAGGATACCTAGACATCAGCAATGACCCTGAAGGGATGGCAAGGGCTCCTGGTGAGCTCTGTGGCAGGTGCTGGAAGGTGTCCACCCCCAGAGGCACCTGGCTGAGAGAAGGTGCCGTGCCATGTGCCGACTGGTCATGAGAACTAAATGAGTAGTTAAAGGATTCAAAACCCTCATGGGGACCACACTGTGCTCTATCTAGGGATGCAGGATTGGCAGGCACTGATGATGGCTGAGGTCCTTACAGGTGAGAGGGTAGTTATGTGCTGAGGAATTGAGAACGTGGAGAAACTCCTAGGAGTTGAGTCGGCAGAGGTTCCCAGGAAGGTAGAACAGGGGGGAAAGGGGGAAAACTGTCTGTAAAATTATACAGGGAAGGGCCAGTGGAAGTGGGGGTACAGTGGCAAGCGTCTAACATTAAGATGCACTCTGCCTCTGGGTCTTTATTCAATTCAGTGTTTTCAAGTTCCTTTTATAAAGCGGTCTCACACTCCGAATGCCCTATTGGTGAGCTGTCTGAAGAGTGTTCGTTTTTTGCTTCTGTGCTCCATGAGTTCTTAGGCCGTGGAGTAGGCCGGAGCAGACAAAAAGACGTCTATGCAAGGGTACCTGGGATCAGGAGATATGAAACTGACAATGACAAAAATGCCTGACCCAAGAGCTACAGAAGCCTTTCAGGGAGGAGCTGGAAGGGTAACTGCTCCCCAGGAGGGAGGGAAGGCTCACAGAGTATGTGTGTAAGTGAGGAAAAAAATTCACAAGATGAAGTGGAAGGAGGATGGTTGAGAGAGAGGACAGGTGGGTGGGATTATAGCGAATCCAGACAAAAAGCTGGATATTCACTCAAAGGAGTGGACGGAGATGGATACAGGATCACTGATGACGATCTCGGGGTGCCTGTGATATGAAGGCGCATGTGTAGCTATCGTCTGTCTACCAACTGTTTATTCATCATCTAGTTAGCTCTTATCCTTCATCCATTTTCCTATGGGCACTCACCCTGAGCTCCCCAGTGTTTAGGAGATGAAACACACTGGACAACATCTGAGATAAGAAGTATACAACAAAATCTGTGTGTGTGTGTGTGTGTGTGTGTTCATGTGTATTACCGTTCAGGTAACCACATGTAGGGCATAACACATGTGTGGCCATAGCTGGAGTTGGAACATGAGAGAAAACCCGAGTGCTTTGATGGGCTACTTTGAGTGTAATAAAAATATGCCGGATGACCATGTGGGCCAAGAGATAGCGTAACGTGTGCCTACGGGGGTGGGGGCTTCATAACAACATGAAGATACAGGACTTATCTACTGCTAGGGAGATGGGAAGGACCTTGGAGGAGATGATGTGGGGATCATGATCAAAATACATTTTATAACAATTTTAATAAGAATATTATTAAATATTATATACAATAATAGTAATAGTAACATACTGATCCCGGTTGAGCTGAGGCCAGAGGCTCACACCAAATGTTGTTCCAGTTCCTGCCCTTCTCCTGTTCTCCTACTGAGGCTTCTTTCTCTACAGGAAGGTTGGGAGCCCCCTGCAAGGCTGCTCTTCCTTTGAGAAGACCTCAGGATGGAAGCACACCAGAGACCCCAGGCACAGAATAACGCCTTCCTGTCGAGTATCTTTGGCCTTCCCCTTTCTTCCTATTCTTTCCCTCCCTCTCTCCTTCCTGTAATAAACATTTCCCAGCACAGTTCTTCTAAGACACATATACTGTGTGATTTCTGGTAGCTTCACGAAGGGTGCTCATCTACCCTAAGCTGTTCTTAATAACCAAGGAGAACCAGAACTTGACGTACATTCTGATGCTTGCTGAGAGCTTGAACTCAGAAGGAGAGGCAGCCATGCAGCATGTAGGCGACCCGGTGGAAACATTCAAAGGGTGGACCTGGGCTGCCGGTGGGCTTTGCTCTGCAGCCAGCCCGTTCCTCCCTTGCATGCATCAACATGAGAACACTACCAAAAATGGATGGAAGCTCAGAGTGAACAAAATCCAGCCAAGCCAGAGAACAGACCAGGGCAAGAGTCATAACCAATTACCTGTGACCAGATTAGGACTATAAAAGTAAGCAAAATGGAAAAGAACCAAGCTAATTAGGCAACACTGGAAAAATGGCTTTGCTTTCCTTCCATGCCCCATCGCTAGGATGTCAGGCTGGCTGACAGTTACATGGTAGCATCTTGCAGAATGCTGAGGCACGGAGAAAGTCCCAGCTCCATCTGTGGGATGTGCAAGCTGAAGCAGCCTGGAGTGTGCCTGGCAATTCTAATTATGGATGGAGTCACTTGGAGGAAGACATTCACTGAAGCAAAAATATGTGTTCCCACGCGGGGTAATTTCCCTGTAACTCTCTTTATTTTTTATTTGCTGATGCGAAGGGACTTTTGATGAATACTTATGGGGCACTTCAGGCTTGAGTAGGGTTAATCTCTTTAGTTCAGGTAAGTTCGTTTCAGCTGTGATCCACTCCATTGGCTATCTGTAATGATTATTAACAAGCTTAAAGACCTCTGGGAGATAGTGGATAAAGCGGAAGCACCAAGGAAGGAGGCCATCATTATGCTAATGAGGTCGGGAGAATAATTACCAGGCACACAGTTTCCACAGGAATTCTGGGGGCTGGAATTGGTCACCAGTTAGGAAATCTCTCACAGGCTTTGCAGCCTAGTGAATACATACCACACGCATGCACAAATCACATGTTCATGCGTGTGTTCATGTGCATACACACACACAGTTTTTCTGAGGCAGAATATTAAGTGTATTCTTATGTGCCTTGGTTTCCATTTTACGTAAATGAATCCATCGAGAGATGAAGGAATATGCAAAGAAATAATTTCTATGTTTTCATGCATCAGTGATACTTTTTAGTAGCCTTAAATATGGATTCTGTTAAAATAGTTTAGTATCTTCTTCAAATATCACATGCACTCCAGATGCTGGCTCTTTGGGTGTTTCAGAGATGTTTCAGCAGCAATGTAGCAACAACCTTTGCTTTTCAGGTGAGACCCCCAGCCATCTTTATTGTTTTCTTTTATGTGCAAATGCCCTCTGTGGCCTCCCTGTTAATGCCTCACTACACGGCTTCCTGGGACCAGCCCTCTGCATTTGACTGAGGGTTCCTATGTGTAGAGAACATACTTCCTTAATTACACACGTGCACCCCAACTTAGCTACTTGCACATGAACTCTTCCAGCAAAGGCAATCTTTTAAATGCATCAAGAAGTGGTCATAGACACCCAGTCCACTGCGGCTAAATTTTCCTCACCATGTCCACACGCCTTTTCAGCTTCCCTTGTGCTGTCTCTCATGGGTTCCCTAGAGAAAGATGGCGGGGCCGGTACCTTCCTTTCTCCTGTAGTGTACCAGGGACTGGAGCTTCCTGCCACGCTAAAGGATCACATCTGCTCTAACATGCATGACATCACAGAAGTGGAGGTCATCTCATGAGGTAGACCCTCATCAATGGACCCAAGTTCATCATTGTAGACACTATCACAAGGAGGTGGTCTCTCTGGAACCAGTGCAATAGAAACCCTTCAAAGAGCCCAATGGAAGGGACCAGGATTATGGCAGGTCCACATCTTCTGGCTTTCAGGTATACCCAGGAGACAAGCTTTATGTGGTGCCATTTGAAGAAGCCCAGACAAAGTGACAGGCAATAGGTATGACAATGTGGCATGCTGAGTCAGCAGGAGCGGGGTGGGCATGAGAAGTCCTTTCTAAGTAGTGATGGCAGCTTGTGGCATTGTCAATCAAGTGATTAATCTTAATCCATCAATGACCCCCCAACACCTGGGAGAACCTAAGCAAGGACGATGTCACTTCTTCGGATAAGCGATCTGCATCACATCAGTAACCCTTTTAAACTTTAAGCTTGGGTGACTTGAACATCTGGTGTCACTGCTGTCCCTCAAAAGCCCAGTGATGGCAACAAATTTGGGTTCCTGTCTGGCTGCACTTTCGACTTAATTGTAACCATGAACAGCTAATGGCGCTCTTTAGTGGGTCATAGGTATCGCTTCATGGCTTACCAAGGATGGTTGTTGAAGTATTTAATCAGGAACCAATGTCCAGACCCACATGCTGGTCTTCTCCGGTACTCTGGGCAAGGCTGGATGCATGTCCTTACCATACGGCAGCTCAGAAAAATGCATCTACCTGGCAGATCACTGGTGATATTTAGCACAATGGGGAATTGTGGATGTGAACTTGGGCTAACAGGAGCCTCTCCCAGTTTCACTGCATTTAATGCAGGTTGAGCTCATCAAAAACAAATTTTAAATGCCTATTTGTTTTTAATGAACCTCTCCCTCTCTCTCTCTCTTTTTTCTCTCTCTCTCTCTCTGTGTAGGGTGTTGTACACGTAGGGTATTGTGTGTGTAGGGTGTTGTGTATGTGCATATGAGAGTTTCTTTGGGGTATGTATGTGTGTGAAGGCCAGAGACTGACATCAGCTGTCTTCCTCAGTCACTCCCTACCTTGCCTACTGAAGCTGAGTCTCTCACTCGGTCCCTGAGCTCACTGACACAGTTAGTGTAGCCAGTCAGTGTGTCTGGGGATCTCCATCTCTGGATCCAGAATACTGGGATTGCAATCAGGCTGCCATATGGGTCCCAGAGGCGAGTCCAATCCTCACGTTCATGCCGCATCTCTTTACTTGCTGAGTCATCCCCCGAGTTGACAATCTTTAGGAGACATCCAGTCTTTAGAAAGCTTGTCTAAACACAGAATATTGAAATTCTGATATAGTCAGTTAAGGGCTCTTGAATTACCTTCTCAGGTGTGTTTCTCCTGGATCCATTGCTCAGATGTAAACATCAGTGGCTTTACTTTGATTACCTCTGCCTGCACAAGGGCATTTGTGCCGTCTTTCATCTTAGCCTCTTGACACAAACATTTCACCAGGGGATGCAGTCTTTGTAAGTGCAGAATTTAGAGGGAACTTTCAAAACCACTCCCTAAGTCTCTTAGACCCAGCTGAGGACTAAGACTAGAGAGTCCTTTGTGATGGAATGATGAAAATGAGACACATAGGAGAGCTCCCAACCCCTCATCTCTTTCCTTGCCAGAGGAGTAAGCAGTAGTGGATGATCCTCCCTGGGTACCCCGAGTCTTCCTGACTGAGAGGCTCCTGGGTTTTGCCTGTCTGTTTCTGACATCTCCCAAGGCAGCCTATCCTCCCCAGCAGCTGACACCAAAGCTCATGGTGACCCTATTCCTTCACAAGGAGTTGGCAGGAAACTGAAAAAGACAAAGTGGTTATCAAACAGACTCCTTATAGACTATTGGTTCTGTCTCCCATCTGGCGACCATCTCAGGAAGATCAAAGGAGTCAGCATCAGCCTGCACATCCTTGTCAGTCATTCCTGGGGGCGGGGGCTGGGGTCCTGAGGAACTGCAGAGAATAGAGATGGCCAGGTCTCAGATCTGAGCACACTCTCTTGGCCACTCTAGAGAACTGAACTGTGAGAGCAGGGCACCTGCCACTCCTGTCCCTCTCTAAAGCTCCTGTACTACCAGTCCCAGATAGGGGTCCCTCTTTTGTGGTCATTCTCCCAAGAACACCCCTATTTTTCTTTCCCCACTGATGGGGTCCTACGGGATAACCTGTCCTGGACTGTCCTAATTTGCCTTCCATTGCTATGATAACCCCCTTGACCAAAAGCAACTTGGGGTCTGTTTGGTTTCTAGGTTATAGGTCCTCATAGAGGGAAACCAAGGCAGGAATCTGGAGGTAAGAACTGAAGCAGAGACCATGGGGAAACATTGCTTATGGGAATTCTTCATGGCTTGCTCAGTCTGTGTTCTTATATCAACCAGACCACCTGCTGAAGGATGGCACTGCCCACAGAAAGCTGGGGCCTCTCACATCCATCATTAATCAATACTACCCACAAGCATCCTGCCCTCAGACCAATCTGATGGAGGCAATTTCTCAGGTGAAGAACTTCTCAGAAGACTCTGGTGTGTGTCACATTGATGGGAACTAACCAGCACGTGTACTTTCCTTCCAGGCTTTGTTTTCCCAGCCTTAGTCATCCTCCTTTCTCTAGATGGGTATATGACACAAATCTATGGAGACTGGAATTCATGGGTGTTCAAATGAAGATAAACATTTCAGATCTTCTTACAAGCAGAGCTGTGTGCACAGTAGTAGTTCCTGGACAGCATTGCCACTTCCCCGTATGTCTCGTTTCTTGTTTCTAATGTACCTCCCATTGTACTACCTAAAGATATGTTTGTAAATGTTTCCACACACTTCTAGGCCCATAGAGGAGAACACACACATAGACGTGTATGCACACCCTAATAAACACCCATACACCCAGTTCTAGCTCGTCCACTATTTTTACAAGTCTGTTCAGAGAAGAACCTCCTAAAAGGTCTGTTAGTCCTTAGGTGTTAGAGGTCAAGGCCTTGCTCCCATAGTCTGCACCCCTTGGTAAACATTTGAAGAGAAGTACAGAGCTCACTAGCAGTGCTTAGCAGAGTAACCCCAACACAGCAGGCACCCTTTTGGTAAGGAGATGGGGAAATCCTTGTCCTGAGCCTCAAACATGGAAGCTCTGCTTGTCACACATCTAGAGAAGAGATCACTGAGTCCCGCTCTGCTGGTGTGGCTTTATGTGTTCTTCAGAGTCTTATCCATGCAAAATTATTTAAGAATGCTCAGTGTACAGGTATTGACAGAGAGTGAACAATCTTCATCTGTATTTGTGTGTATGAGTGGATGTGTGCATGTTTTTGATGTGTGTGTGTGAGCACACTGATGTGTACTGTATGTGCATGTGTACAGGGACTGAGGTTCAAGGCTAAAGTCTGGCCTTGTCTTCAGTTGCTCTCCATCATTTTCACTGAGGCTGGCTCTCTAAATCACCAGCATTTGAGAATGAGATTAGCTAGCTATCTTGCTCCAGGCTGTCACACCCACCTAGAGACTCAGTCTTAGTCTTCATCACTATTCAACAAGTGCTTCATGCATGGGGCCTTCTCCCCAGCCTCTAATAATGACTTTTCACAAGTGAAAACTCATTCTTCATACGCTGAACAGAAAAGCATCCACTGTCAGTGTAATCCTGTATTCTGTATCTGGCCACATGTAAGAGCAAGCATGTTTTACCTGCTTGTAGGGAATGCCTGGGATGCTCAGGAGAGAAGCTGATATTGGTGATCAACTGTAAGAGGCCATCAGACATGCACTCCCATGAACAATCAAGTCTTGCAAGCACACTTGCAACCCTTGTCCAAGAGTAGAGCCATGGAACGAGTTTGCGGAGGGCAGCTGGGAAGCCTGGGAAGCTGCCATCCTGGGATAAAAGGCCTGAATTATAATATCACATTCAATTATCCAAGGGCTTTTCTCTCCAGATGGTGCTCATGTGTCGGGTGCAGAAAACAAGCTTTGTTCTGGCTCTGCAGTTGGATCAAGGGCTTGCTGGAGACAGGACAGAGTTCCTGGGCACCAAGCATGGAGGAAATCTCTTGCCCTCTATGACACCACTCCTGGATGGGAGACGCTGGCACTCTGAGATGACCATAGCCAGGCATAGAGGGATTGCATACTTGGCACAGAATGCATTTCTGGGTTGAGTGAAGATGCGAGAGTCTTAAGCTTCCTAAGCTCAGGGATGCTCCACAAATCCAGCCCTGGTCCACACGTTTGAGGGACAGACGATAGCAGTCCTGTGAGGAGCTGGCAAATGTGTGAACCTAAGCCCAAGTTCATATAGGTCCCCTACCTGACTTTTATGTAACTCTCAATGTTTTCAGAAATGCAATGTCCAGGAACCTCCTACCCCTATGGGAAGCAAGGCATTGAGGTGGGACAGAACGGGTAACCTGCGCTTCCCCAGGGGCCTTGAGGTACAAATAAAACTCATTGTCCCTTGTTTTCTAAGTGTCAAGAAAAGTAGGCTTTCATCAAACAGCCACGCATTATTAGGATATCCGTAATAATAAAGCCAACCCAGAAGTGTTTTCCTAGAAAGAGGGTAGAGAAAATCAGGAAATCTTCTTCCGCAGGCTCTAAAGGAATGTCAAGTGAGATTGACGGAGCTTGATGAGGTGCCGGGGGGATAGAGGAGGGAAACAAACCGAAAAGTTTTCAAAAACTGCATTTCTGACAGGTTCTGCTATGCATGATGCTCGTGGGATTGAAAGGCGATAACAAAGTCAGACCTGGGCCATTGAAGTGAAGGCTGCGAACGCTTTGTTGAGTGTAGACGGATTTTCCTTTGGGCCGCCAGCTCACAAATAATGACACAGAGACACAATCAATTATGAAAGCTCAGCCTTAGCTTAGGCTTGTCCTTCTTTTACCTTAAAATAGCCCATTTATTTTAATCTACCATCTGTTGTGTGGTTTGCTACCTCATGTCTCCATACTGCCCTTGCTGGTCACTCCACCATCTTCTTGCCAGAGTTCTCTCTCTATCCAGAAGTCCCATGTATAGCTCCTGCCTAACTATTAGCCATTTAGCTTTTAATTAAACCAATAATGGTGACACATCTTCACACAGTGTAATAAGATGTCTCTCAACAGTTGAGGGCCAACTTTTTGCCTCAACAATAACTATAATGATACAATACCTTGCTCTTCATGATGTCTGGTATATTGCTAGCCAGAGCCTCTTCTCAGGCAAAGGGTTAGCCTTTCAGAGGACATTCAGGGTCACACATGAATCTGTGACCTTTGTCCCTCCAGGATGCTCTGTTCAGCCCCATCCTCCAGTCTCTTATTGTATTTAAAGGATGAATCCTGTCTTAGACACTTAAGAGGACAGAATATGGCATAGGAGACAGGAACCATTCTTGCAAAGACCCTGTACTCACAAAACAGACACTCCAGAAATGTGGCCCCAATTTTCTCCTCACAGTCCTCTAGACCCCTAAAATAAAAGCTAACAATCGAGCATTTCCATGGTTTATTTTTGTTGTTTGTTTGTTTGGAGGCAGGGTTTCATGTACCCCAGACTAAACTCTAAACTTGATGTGTCACTGAGGATGATCTTGAACTCTGATTCTCCTTATTCTGCCCCCTGAGTACAGAGATCACAGGCATGCACCACTACCTCTGATTTATGAGGTTCTGATGATTGAACCCAAGACTTCATGCATGCTAGGCAAAAACTCTACCAACTGAGCTATGTCCCAGTTCCCACTCCCATCTTTATTTTGACATTTAGAGCTTACCACCATAATTAAACAGCTGCTAAGTGTGTAATTCAGGTTAGCAGCTTAAAACAAAGTTGTCAACCCTTCTTTTGGTTGGTTGTTTATCCAACAGCACACTTTCCAAATCTACCACTGACCTCCAAGTTCAATGGCAACAGTGAACTGCGATAATCCTCCTCTAGACAAAAGCATATGCAAAATATGAACAGGGTATTGACTGTGGTGATATACATCCATGTCTATTTGTCAAAGCAAAGACAATCTCTTCTTCAGTTGCTATAGAATGGTGCTTGTATGAGCCTTCTTCTTGGGCTGTGTGGAATATTCCAGGTTTTGAACTGGGCTGTCCATTCCCAGAAGCCTGCAGAATGTTTCTTTTTCCTATATTAATTTGGGACAAGAATAAACACAAATCCCTTTAAACATTTGGCCATGCTGTCCCATGAGATAGAGACTTTTAGTGACCCACACACTTTTGAAGAGCTGAGGGAAGCACAAATTATCAGACACCAATGTGCAGCTGCTGGCACAAGGCCACGTCATCACACAGCCATGGAGAAAGGTGCATGAAGAAGCTTGAATGCTGGCGCTAAGCTCTTCTTCCAGTCTACTGAGGAAATGAAGAAGAAAAACTAAACACTGGTGGTCTCACAGGAGCTTAGACGCAGGCTATGGGCTGCAGGTTATGGAGTGTGAACCCTACAGAACACTGCAACACCACAGTCTGGGAGTATTCAGCCCATGATCATTGACTCTGCCACTTTGGGCCCATGGAGAGCGTGACAGGGATGTGTGGGGAAGACACAACTTCTTACACCACAGCCTAGAAGCAGGAATGGGCTGATGTTCTTGTCCCACCTTCAGGGGCACACCCCAGTGAGCTCGATCCTACCACCAGGCCCCCCTCAATCTACCAAATCTTCCATACATGGGCCTTTGTGGTCACTCCAGATCCAAGCCACCTCTCCAGCAACACGGGTAACTACTCTCTACCTCTTCCCTCTTCTTTCTTGCTCTTTCCCCCTCTCTCCTCTCCCTCTGTCCTCTTTTCTCTCTTCTCCCTTCCTTACTCTCTCTTCTCTCCTTCCTCCCTCCTCTCTTTTTACTTACCCCCTTGCATCTCCCTCCCCTGCTCTCTCCCATCTCCTTATCTGCTCTCCACTTTCCTCTCTCCTCCTATTCTGTTCCCTTCTTCCTCTTCCCTTGCTTCTGTACCCTTCATCGTCTCTCAATCCTCTTTTTCTCACCTTCTCTTTCCTCTCCCACCATCTCCTCAATTCCTTGCCTCATATCTCCTCCCCTTCACTCCTCACCCTCTCTTTGCTTGGAGTAGCCACCAGGTCTGCAAACACACAGGGCAGGACAAGGATGAAAGGCTTGACTGTTGGAGGGGGCGATATTTGCAGTTATTATTTGGAATGTTTGTCCTTTTTCCTTTCATACAATTATGGAGCTTACTCCAGCTAAGAATGCCCCTATATGTCATCAATCAATGAAATAAATACAACCTGCTCAGTAGCTGTACTTAGAAATGTCAGAAAAGCTTAATCCTGGAGCGCTCGTGAACGTGCTGCCTGCAGCCCTGGGGGTGTCTGGGTACTCCAACATACAGACAGCTCTCCACTATCTATCTGATGTAAAGGTCTGTGGACATGGCTTCAAGAATGCACAACTGATCATAGTGTTTGGGGTATGGACATTTGGTTGAAGATCTGGAGAAGCCCTCTGGCCAAGCAACATGTCATTCATGGGCAG
Source organism: Alexandromys fortis (assembly GCF_014885135.2). Classification (NCBI taxonomy): domain Eukaryota; kingdom Metazoa; phylum Chordata; class Mammalia; order Rodentia; family Cricetidae; genus Alexandromys; species Alexandromys fortis. Next base: position 188,450 of record NW_026067929.1, read on the forward strand.
CATTTGTCCCCAGATGGCAAGGCAACAACTTTCTCCCACTCCAGCTCCGCTCTTGGCCAGTGATCAGCCTGGCCGCTGGAATTCTGACTGGAAATGAAGTCTGGGGGTCTCAAATCTCATCACATAGCCCAGACGCCTTGCTGAGTGTTCGTATGGGCTGGCAACGTTTTGTTCGGAGGTGGACAGGAGTTGCCCAGCCCGGACTGAGCGGCATGCCTTACAGAGTGTTCTCCAGGAGGTGTAAATGAGGCACAAGTGTTAACGTGGATCCTGGTACAGAGTGCTATTTTAAACAATTACAGATGGTGGAGGGCTAGCTATAATTGACAGCAGTGTCGGCCCAGAAAGGGGCTTGACAGGCATGGGTGCGATGATTAATTACATCGGGCTGTCTCTGCATTCCAGTTTCCTCCTGTGCAGCTCACAGCTCACGTAGAATCGGTGGCTCTTATTACACCACACCGCACAGGAAATGGCTTTGCAGGGTCCTGCCGAGGACTGCTCATGTCAGAGAAAGGGGCTCCAGCCAGTCTCCCTCTGATGATTGTCTGTGTAGTTCTTGTCACCCAAGGAACCAGAACAGATGTGAACATGAGGGACGTCCCCTCCCTTCTGTCCTTACAGGTAGGTGATGGTCACTTATCAATGAGGCAGTGTTGCTGGAGGAAGGGAATTCTGTAGCAGGATGGCTTTGGAGTGACAGTTTAAAATCCTTCCTGGACTTCATCTCTTTCAGTTGAGCTGGAATGAAGAGATGTCTGGGAACCTGCATCACCATGCTACTGAAGAAGTGCTTCATGGCCTGTGCAGCACAAAGCTAAACACTTCAAGCACGTTGATGGAGCATGGGGTTCTGGCCCAGGAAGCCTAGAAAGCTGGCCTTCCTTTTTTTTTTTTTTTTTTTTTTTTTGAGACAGGGTTTCTCTGTGGTTTTGGAGCCTGTCCTGGGACTGCAGCTCTTGTAGGCCAGGCTGGTCTCGAACTCACAGAGATCTGCCTGCCTCTGCCTCCCGAGTGCTGGGATTAAAGGCATGCGCCACCACTGCCCAGCTACTTGAGGGATTCTTAAGAGGAGCTGAGTATCATTGGAGACTATTTGAGGTCTGTCATCACAGAGTAATGGGACATCCAGGACAGCTGGATGGAGTGTGCTGATACACCCCAGTGTAGTCTGTGGATGTGTGTGACTCAGCTGAGGCTGGGGAGAAATGCCAATGACCAACAAGGTCACCTGCAGAATCTAGAATGATGATGAGCCTTCAAAACAGTCATGCCATCCACAAAGGCCAATAGAAGTCATGAGGGACAAGGTGTGGACAGAATGTGAAAATTGTTGGAGCAAAGTGGAGGTGCTGTGTTAACACTGACAAGGGAAAGCAGTAAAGGCAGAGGTGACGAAGAAGAGGAGGAGGAGGAAGAGGAAGACAAAGAGGAAGAGGAAGAAGAGGAAGAAGAAGAAGAAGAAGAAAAAGACCCCATAAGTGGAAATAGCTAATAGCTTGATGATCGCTTTGCTCAGAAGCTCTGCCAGAGTCCTGGGCTGTATAAGGGACCCAGCAGTCTCAAAGAGAAAGTACTTCTGCAAGGACACGCCCCCCGAAAACCTTTTATTCAGGACTTGATGCCATTTTTTCTCTTGATTCTCAGAGCCAAGAATTATTGCTAGAACATTTGTAACACTGTACAATGTTTTCCCCACTTTTGCTTGAGGAAACTCCCCTTTGGGACTGGGGATGCCCTCAGGAACACAGGGGAATACTTTGTGTACAGCTCTGGGTGTGAGAGCCTGCACCTCATATTAAATAAACAAAGGCAACTGTGCCTTGGTCCACTGGAGAAGGAGCTGTATCACTATAGGCCCATTCCCAAGCCAGTGCTCTGTTTTCATGGAAATGCCAGTGTTCTTCACAGAGCTAACTCTGTCAGACTGGACCTTAGTGATGGACAACAGTAAAGTTTGTCTCTCAACCCTCTTTAGGATCTGTGTCTGGTTCTTTCCCTGAATGAGCGCAGGACTCAGGCTCCATGAATCCATATCTGATTCACACACAAGATTCACTGTTCTTGGTGTTTCTGAGTCTTCCTTTGGGTTTCTTCTAGCCATGATATAATGACATGGCTATTCAAAGGGCCTCCACCTTTTACAGTATCTGCAAGGTGCAGAGTCTGGCTGGCCATTCCCATTGGCAGGCAGGCATGATGGCCCCTTTGTGTTACCATGCAAAAGCAAAATGCCCATCTCTGTAAAATCAGACACCAGAGTGTGCCACGCTGATACTGATGGCAGGGTCCAGCAAGAGAAGGATGGGTTTCTTTGTGGAGCACTATGCCAAGTTCCAACATTTTCCCTCTTACCACCGCATCTATGAAGCATGGCATCTCTGGAAGATGGAGTCTGTGGTGAGGTGTGGTCAGTCATGATTCTGAGCCAGCTTGAAGGGGTTTTCAAGGCAAACACAGGTTCGGAGGCTACCCTGACCTCGAGCCCAGGTTGGCCCAGGTTGTTTGCTCCTGGCCTCGATGCTACCCTGGTGCGTTGCTCTAGCCACACACACACACACCTACCAGAAATCCTGTGGAGGCACGGTGAGTAGGAAAGCCAGTCAGGCAATAGCATCGTTTACCTGACTTTTATGGAACGAACAGCCACCTTATCAACAACCTTAGCTATGGAGACAAACAGACAAAGAAAGTGAGACAGGATCATTCCAACAGCCTGGGCTACGAGAGCAAGCAGAATTCAACCTCTCTTTCAAGGAAATACAAACTAGACCCTCTCCACTTACCAATATCCAGAAGCCTAGGCAGGATTGCTGTGGGAATATGAGGGCAGGAAGTGGGGGTCAGGGTCTGACTGTCAAGTGTGTCTGCTCTGTCCAGGAGCTTAGCTCACAGGCCCCGCAGGAGGCTGCCCTGAGACCAACCAGCTCTCCTGCACAGGCTGGTGGGTCCCCTGCGATGGCTTTGCCTCACTGGCAAGTTGGAATACTAATGCAACGTGACACCCACATGCAGGGCACGGCGGGATCCGGAGAGCTTGTCTAGACAGGCTGGACACGAGGGAGTCTGCCCTCCTATGGCTTGGAGGAAACACTCCGGCATGAAGGAAGTCTTTTTTTTATCGCATTCTAATGCCCCATTCTCTATGGCTCTTTGGTCTGGAGCAGTGAGCATCCTGTCTCCCTTCCCTGACAATTAGCATCCAGAATTTGACACCAGCATCCCAGGAGCTTTGTGGGCTATGGTAACACTGCTGCACCAGGAAGCCAGTTGTACTGTGAGCCATCTGACTTCAGGGTTAGCTTTAGGCATTGCAGATTGAACACCCACAGCTGCCTCTGACCTGTGTCTGCAAGTGGTACCCAAACTTCACCCTCTTAAACCCACTCAGCTACCTGCTCAGGCCACAGCTGGATAATTCAGTCTTCATCAAGTAGTACTGGGAAGAGAGCACGTCTTTCGGTGACCTGCCTGTTGCTGACTCCGCTTGCAAGATGATAGTAGGCGGATCAAGTCATGTGGTTCTACATGTGTAGTTTTTAATGGTGTGTTTATCTTCTTTCTCAGTGTGGAGGTTGAACCCAGGGCTTCTCTGCCACACACTGGTGGCAAGAGTTTACTATTATGAAGCAAGAGCAATAAAGGCCTTCAGGTCAGTGGGTGGCAGGCCCTCTGCACTTGCATGATGGCCTCCTGACCCATCTCAGCTGGCAGGCACAGCATGCGGGGAGACTGCAAGTGCTATTTAGCTCACCCACAGGTGAGGGAAGGGAGACAGAGAGGTGGGTATTGGCCACAGGAGCAGGATCAGGGAAAAGGAGGAATTCCATCCCCTTATCTCCCTCTCCCAATGCCCCCATCCTCTGTCTCTGAACTATGGTTCTTTCTCCCACACAACTGTAAGTTAGCATGTTCCCCTCCCATTGTTCAGATGCAGTCACTGTGTATAGGTAGCTGCTTCATGGAACTGATCATTTGGACAAGATTTACCAGAAGTCAAGAGGTCTCCATAGTCACCAGTCACAGTGGCACACACCTTTACTTTTAAAAAACTTTATTTATTCTTTGTGTCTTTCACATCATGTGTTTCGATCCCATTCATTTCCTGTCCCTTTGCATTTGCCCTTGCAATTTCCATCCCAAAATAAAATAAAATTTAAAAGGGGGAAAAAAGGAAAGGAATGGGAACAACTTGTCATGAAAGCTGTGGTGTGACACAGTGAGTCACACAGACAGAGACACCTTTTAGCTCCAGCACTCTGGAGGGAGAGACAGGCAGATCTTTGAATTCTAGGTCAGGCTGGTATACAGAGAAAGTTTCGGGACAGCCAAGACTACACCCTCAAAAAAGCAAGCAAGCAAGCAAACAAACAAAAGCAGAAACAAACTCACAGTCTACAAGATGCACCAATTCAGCAAATATAGACATTTGATGGCTGCTTGTAGGAAGACAGAGTGACTTCGTTTTAAGAAAAAAGATGTTTTCTACTTCTGCTGTGAGCAACGGTCTATGAAGTGACCTTCTCTACCCCGAGGACAGGCGTGGGGAGAGCATTGCTTTCCTGAGGTGAGAAGATGCGTATTTAGTTACTATTCTCTGTGCTGAGACCAAATACCCGACAAACAGGAAGAACATCTTTTGGCTTACAGATCAGAGGGCTTTGAGTCTATCATGGCCAGGAAGGAAAGAATGCAGGAGTAGCTTGGTCCATGATGTGTTCCAGGCAGAGAGGAATGATAATCCTCAGGTGTTTGTCTCTGTTCGTTTTCACTCAGTCTCAGACCAAAGCACACTGGATGGAGCCCCCCCACACTCAGGCTCAGACCTCAGCCCACTGGATGGAGCCCCCACACTCAGGCTCGGACCCATGCCCACTGCATGAAGCCCCCCACACTCAGGGTTGGTCTTCCTCAGTTAAACCATTTCTGAGAAGTCACCCCAAACAAATACACACAGTTGTACACCCTTAAGACCTAAAGCACTTCTTATTCCAATCAAGTTGACAAAGGAAACTAACAAGCACCCCACGAACTGCCAAGTTTTGGGGAGAATTCCCTGGCAAAAATTTTTATAAAGACTTGGGTGATTTTAGGAGTTCCCAGCAAAAGTCATTGGATAAATCCAGAAAATGTATAACTTAAGGATTGACATTTAAATGATGCTTGTAATAATGACAAATTAGATACAACTGAGGAATGAAAACTCAGGTTTTCATCAAATAAAGTATTCTAGTGAAACTTGTTGCAGTTTAAATTCAGAAGAGGGTGTGTGTTTTGGCATGGAACTATGGCCATCCATTGTAGCCTGTTATAGTAAAGTTACTGGGTATTATGACCCAATTTTTACCACTCTTTTTAATTATTGTTTTGGGGTTTTGGTTTTGGTTTTTAAGATGATGACTCAATGTGCAAGCCTCAAGCTTGGTGATTCTTCTGCCTTGCTCTCGTAAGGGCTGGGACTGCAGCTGTGAATGGCCACACCAGGTTATGGCTCAGTTTTCACAAAAGATGTAAAGATAGAAACAAAATAGAAACAAAAGCAAAAGTCTGAAGGAAGCGGCTGCGTGATTAGAGTCACGCAGATCATCGGTGGCTGTGGAATCTGCATTTCTGGTCGCATCCCCTGCATCCATTTTCATTGTTTTCAATGGATATCGATTGCTTTTGTGGTGAGAAAAACAAAGTCACAGCCACACTTGCATTCTCCCACCCTGTGAGTTTTTATTTTGTTTGTTCTTCCAGATTGATTTTAGAATTGTTGTGGCAATCTCATCTAAAGTCCTTCAAATGTTTATTGACTGGCATCTAAATTACAAATTCCTTCTCTCTTCCTTTTTTTTTAAAGGAGAGGAAAGGAGGGTGTGGGAAGGATGTGCAATCGGGATCTAGGGGGCAGGGAGAGGGGGCAGTTGAGTGTATTGGCCAATATAAGCATGTACAAAATTGTCAAGTAGGAAAAGAAACAGAACAAAAATTAAAGAGAGAAAGAATTGCTCTAACTCCAAAAACGAGTTTCTGAAAACCTGGTAGACTCAGCTTCTTTAGGCTTTCAGAGAGTCCTGTGCAATGAGGTCTGACATTTTCCCTCTCTTTCCCCAGTCCTCAGCAGCTCAGGCCTGTGGCAAGCTCAGCTGTACCCATCAACACAAACCACTGGTCCATATAGCCCTAGCAAATATTCACTATTAGAAAGCCAACAAAGATATCCATAAATCTTTATACTTTTACTTCCTTTTTGAAAAAGAGATAGCCTTCTACAGTTGACACATTAGTTTAGAAAGACAACAGAGACCTCTACTTTCCCTTCCTTTTGTGACTTAAATATGCCTGTCTCTTGCAAAAGGCACAGTAAATCAGAATTCAAGGAAAAGGCAAGCTCAACACACACTGGCCTCACTTCTCTGCCAGGACTCCGTGCTCATTGGTCCATCTGGAAGCCTAGATGCAGTGATAGCACACAGAGGTAAATATGGGCACTCTTTGGGCTTACAGGGCTTGGCCCTGCTGGTGGTGTGACTAGAGACTTTCATCATTTGGCCATCGCAAGCCAGCACTGGATGCATATTTGTGTACATACATGCATGAGAAAGAGACCAAGAAGGTTAGAGATACTGACTACATAATGGATGGTGAGACCCTATATTGTCAAAGAGAACCAAAGTAGGATAGTTCAATTATTGAAAACAGGTTTGATTTAGTAATCAATGGGAGAATCAGAAATTTCCTGTAAGGTTACAGGAATAATTCTGAACACAGAAGGACAAATGTAGACCTTTGGTTTAAGGACAGGGTGGGAGGGGATTCATGGAGAATGACTGACAGGCATCAGGGAGGAAATATAGCCATAAAGAATCAGGAGGACCCTGGCGTTAACTGACAGGGGTGTGTTTAAGATTATCTCTCCTCAAAATGACTGTCAGTCTTCAGGTGTAAGGTGAGTCTAGGAAGTATGTTGGTTAAACCCACTGCCTGGCTCTGCCCTGGAATCTGATCAATGTACTTTCACTTGAGTCTGGTATGAGATAAAACCCAAGAAGAAGATTTTCCAAGTAACATGCAGGGAGTGCACATGGTCTTTCCAGGCATCTTGGGTCCCAATTCAAGTACTACACATGTGGTCTCTACTGGGTCATCAACATCTTTCAGCCTCTGTCTTAGCCCTTGGTGAAGGGTATTGACCCACAACTTCTACAGAGAGCCACAGCTACATACATCTGCACCAGAGACTGAGCTTCTAAGGGAAGGAAAACAAATTACCCCCACAATGGCAACCAACCAATTTAACTACATTGTGAGTATGTTGGGGGATGGAGAGCTGGGAGGATGGTGCAGCCAATAAGACTGCCTCCTGTGCAAGCATGGAAAACAGAGTGCAGATCGCCAACACCACGGTTTAAAAATAAAATAAAAATACATATGTTTAAACAACATCATTATCATCATCATCAATAACAACAAAACTCCTAGACAACAGAGTTCAGTGGATTTTCCCCTCTGGGAACCCATCCTACCATCAGAAGTTTCCTACATATTTTTCTCAATTCTTCACCTTTCTGTAATCTTCCTTAATTGAGCTTGATTCAGCTTTGCTTGGTCCCACAGGTGCCTGTGCCTTTAATCTTCAGTGGTATACAGCTATGGCTTCAGAAGCCACAGTCCCTGCATGATCTTTGGTCACTGTGAGCATGAAGTGTACTATGTCATTGGGTCCAGCACAACAAGGTCAATAAGGGTCTATTGAAATGAAAGCAACACACAGGTTCTCTCCTTAGGTGAATAGGAGAAAGAGCTGGCCCCACAGCCTCCAACTCCTAGAGCTGGTGCTTAACCAGCAGCGAGACAAGGGCTGGTGATGTGGGAGTGATATCTTATTAATAAAGAAACTGCCTAAGCCCCTTGATAGGCCAACCCTTAAGTGGGTGGAGTAAACAGAACAGAATGCTGGGAAAAAGAAGCTGAGTCATGGATTCGCCATGGTTCTCCCACTCCAGACAGCCGCAGGTTAAGATCCTCCCTGGTAAGCCACCTCGTGGGCTACACAGAATATTAGAAATGGGCTAGAACAATATGTAAGAGCTAGCCAATAAGAGGCTACAGATAACGGGCCAGGCAGTGTTAAAAAAAATACAGTTTCCGTGTAATTATTTCGGGGCATAACCTAGCCATGCGGGTGGCCGGGTGCCCGGGATGCAGCCCTGCCTCTCCTAATTCAACAGTCTGGCACTATCTTTCTTTTTTATTTACAAGAAACAAAATGATAAAATTACTAAATAATAATAATAATAATAATAATAATAATAATAAACTCTTCTAGAATACGTGATGCCTTGGGTTCAGGGCACAGCACTGAATAAATAAGAAAAGCAATCATTTTCCAATGTGGTTTTAAACATTTGTAATTCTGACACTATAATAAGCATCTAATTTTCACAGATTCCCATCCTTGCAGTAATAGATAAGTAGAACACACAGTTGACATTTCACAGGTTGAGATGGGAAGAATCAGCACAATGAAATCAGGCTATTTTAAATGATGTCAATCTTCACGAGACAGTTAATGCTTTTAGTACCTTCCATGTGCCAGGCACTCAGCTTGAGTTCACAGGTTGTCACTGCATTCATTTGGGAAGACAATTTCAGTGGGGGACCATGGAGAGGGGGTGTGTCTGTGGGCACATCTATGGGAGACTGCCTTAATTAAACAGATGTGGGAAGACTCAGTCCACTGTGAGTGGCACCATTCTCTAGGCTGCATGTCCTGAAAGGTTCTAACAATGGATAAATCAAGCAGAACACAAGGAAATAGGCAAATATGGGTACATTAATTTATTTCCTTCTGTTCTTGACTGTGGGTGTAATATGACCAGTGCTTAAGGTTATATTGCTTTGACTTCAATAACAGGCTGTAACCTGGCACTGTGAGCTAAAACAAACCCTAAGAAGCTCAGAAGTAGCTTTTATGTCAGGGTTATCACAGGTCATCACAGCAACGGAAATGAATCCAGAACAAGGGGTGTATATGTGCATTGTGGGCGGTATAGTTGCTGATCTTGGGTAGAGGTGCCTTAGCTTCCCTTAGGGTCGCAGACGGGAAGTCTCTCACAACTGTCTCCCTCAGAGTCACAGACAGGAAGTCTCTCACAACACCCTTCACCTCAGTGCCCCTTAGTTTTGTTAGACAGGAAGATGTATTGCACCACGAGGCCCAGCCCTGAGGGAAATTCCTAAGTAGGACTCTCAATATTGCAAAGAGCAAAGAAACCAAGAATTCTCTCCAAGCTTGTCACTTTGCAGACATGGAGAAAGACACCAAGTGAAAAAAGGAGCTGATTCTCCACTTCTCTCGCTCTCAATGTGGGCTATTGCTGGGGGTCTAGAGTCAGTTCCCTCATTGAATTTATGAAAACCTCTCTCTCTCTCATCATCAACCTCTACCCTCCTGCTTAACACTCAAGAAATCTAAGATACTTTATCTTGGTCAAGTAATATAATGGTATCTCCTCAAAAATCAAAACAAAACCAAAAACAAACTGACAAACACACACACACACACACACACACACACACACACACACACAAACTAATCAAGGCTAAGCATGTCCTCTTTTATGCACCTTCAAAACCAGCCTCCCTGGTGATCACTCTTATCTCTATATACTTCTGAAGTTCCTGCTAATGGTGACAGTAATGTAGGAATAAAGAGCTTTGGGGACATGGTGGGCCACAATTCTGTAGGATCACACTCTGAATTCAAAGTGGTTCTTGTTCATCTGGACTTAAATGGTCATAGACCCTAAAATCTTGATACTGTACCCAGCCATATTAGCTTAAGAGTGACCTTACATCACGTAATGAACTCCTTTCAAACTTTGAGGTTTCAGTGGTATTCAGGAGTGTTAGGGCAGACCAGTCCTCTGGACATAGTGGAGACAACTCAGTCCTATGGAGCACGGGTGGCCTTCCCTTTTACCTGAGTGTCAGTGACACCTGTCTGGACACGGGCTTTGCAAATAGGCCACAGACACACTTTGGTCCATCACAGAAAAGACTTGTTCAGTCTTTTTTTTTTTAATTCTTTGTATATTTTTAAACTTAAACATCTAAAAAATTTTAATTTTATTGATTTTTATTGATCTCTACATTTTTCTCTGCTCCCCTCCCTGTCTCTCCCCTCCTCTTCAACCCTCTCCCAAGGTCTCCAGGCTCCCAATTTACTCAGGAGATCTTGTCTTTTTTACTTCCTATGTAGATTAGATCCATGTATTTCTCTCTTAGAGTCCTCATTTTTGTTTAACTTTTCTGGAATTGTGATTTGTAGGCTGGTTTTCTTTGATTTATGCTTAAAAACCACTTATGAGTGAGTACATGTGATAATTATCTTTCTGGGTCTGGGTCACCTCACTCAAAATGATGTTTTCTAGCTCCATCCATTTTCCTGCAAAATTCAAGCCGTTGTTATCTTTTTCTGCTTTGTAGTCCTCCATTATGTAAATGTACCACATTTTTCTTATCCATTCTTTGGCCAAGAGGCATTTAGGCTGTTTTCAGGTTTTGGCTATGAAAAATAATGCTGCTATGAATATAGCTGAGTACATGTCCTTGTGGTACACAGTCAACAAGACAAAATGGCAGCCTACAGAGTAGGAAAAAATCTTCACCAACCCCACATCAGACAGAGGTCTGATCTCCAAAATATACAGAGAACTCAAGAAATTGGTCATCAAAAGAATAAATAATCCAATAAAAAAATGGAGTACAGACCAAAATGGAGAACTTTCAACAGAGGAATCTAAAATGGCTGAAAGACACTTAAGAAAATGCTCAACATTAGAGAAATGCAAATCAAAACAATTCTGAGATTCCATCTTATACCTGTAAGAATGGCCAAGATCAAAAACACTGATGACAACTTATGATGGAGAGGTTGTGGGTAAAGGAAACATTCCTGCATTGATGGTGGGAGTGCAAGTTGGTACAGCCCCTTTGCATGTCAGTGTGGTGATTTCTCAGAAAATTAGGAAACAACCTTCCTCAAGACCCAGTAATACCACTTTTGGATATATAGCCAAAGAATGCTCAATATGCTTATTCAGTCTTGATGAGTTTGCAAGCCCAGCAAGTGTCTCTTTTGCTGAATAACTACACCCCGCTGACCTACTTCTGTGCTGTCTGCATTGCATTTTGCATGAACCATGTTCATCTCATAGCATGTGATATTTTTTAGGTCTGAGGTGGTTTTTGTGTTGCTTTGCATTTTGAATCCTTTCCTTAGGCAGTGAGATTCTTTTTCCCATCTCTACAGGAGCTTTCCCTACTTTAGGAGCTTTATTTTACAGCATCTTCTTGCTCTAGGACAGTTTGAACACCATTTTAGACATCTCAATACCTTACAGCATCTGGCCTGTATCCAGAAGGCTTTCCAGAGAGTCAACTTGTATACAACAAGATTTTTGCTTGTAACTGAAGGAAACCATAGTTGTTACTGTCAATCAAACACTGCCCCAAATATGTATGTTGGCTCTTCTGAGCAAGTGTGGTGTGTGTGTGTGTGTGTGTGTGTGTGTGTGTGTGTGTGTGTTGTACATCAGCAGGAAATTTCAAGTGTTGCAACCTAGACTATTGTTCCTTAGGTATTGTGTACATTTGTTTTAGTTAGAATCTTTCACTGGCCTGGAACAAGTTACCAAATTTTAAAAACTAGCTGGCCAGCATGTCCCAGGAGTTTTCCTATCTTTATCTCTCCAGCATTGGGATTAACAACTGTAGATGGAAGTCTCTGTCTCGCCAGGTTCTGGAGCAGCTCAGCCTCAAAGAAACACATAGAGATTTATATTAATTATAAACTTTTTAGCCTACTAGCTCAAGCTTATTATTAACTAGCCTTTACAACCTAAATTAACCCATGATTCTTATCTATGTTCAGGCATGTGGCTTGGTACCTTTTCTCAGTAAGGCATTCTCATCTTGCTTCCTCTGCATCTGGCTGGTGACCGCATCTCTCCCTTTTCTCTTCCCAGAATTCTCAAAGTCTGTTTTCCCACTTATACCTCCTGCCTGGCCAATCAGCGTTTTATTAAACCAATATGAGTGCCAAATCTTTACAGTACAAGAGCATTTTCCCATATCAAACAACAATCTCTATAATGCCAGTCTTTCTTTGCATATATGACCTAGGGATGGAAGTTATGTTCTCCTGCTTGCATGACAAGTACTTCTCTGACTGAGCCATCTCCCCAGCCTCAGCTACTCTTTTCCAGTGAACTAGTTTCCAAATACAAAACAGTGAAATTCCTTAAGGAAATGCTTGTCCTTTTCTATTTCTTGCCAGCTGTCCAGAAGGCCCTTTCCTTTTGCAATGACTTTCTCATTGTGGGTAATGTTACAAGCTACGATAGGTCCTGATTTCCCCAGTGGAGGTGGAGTGTGGAATCTCTCTTTCCCCTACATCCTGAAAGGCAGGGTTGTTCATGTGACCCCTCACTCTAGACAAAGCATATCAAGGGAGAAGTGCACAGCCCTTCTTAGCCCTGTATTGTGGCCAGTCTCATCTACTCATGGTGGAAAGTAGGAAAAGTGGGCCTGAGAGGACAAGAGAAGACAGCAGTGGAGACTTGCTTTGTGGAGCATCTCCAAGGAGAGCTATTTCCTTATAAAAGAGCATGATCCTTCTTCACAGCCTAGATACCTCTTAAAAGTCCCACTTACCAATTACTACTTGACCACCAAAATTCTGTCTAACTTTTTGAGGTAACAAACTGTATCCAAATCGTAACAGCTCCTAAACTTCACAGGCTAAAGCTCCAGCCCCCAGTACAGCTGTCTTTAGTAGAAGGGAGTAATTAGCCTTCAATGATGCCCTAATAGTTAGAATGCAGACCAATGACGGAGGATGTATCTGAGGACAGGAGAGGTCTTGTGAGTGTGTAGCTGGAAGAGGGATGTCCCCAAGCCAGGAGGAGAGTCCTCAGGAGCAGTCAGTACCACCGGATTGTCTCTGGACCCCTCAACTTGAGAACTGTGAGAAACTGATTATGAGCTCTTAAGAACCGGCCCTACAGCATTTCTCTCAGTTGCCTGAGGAGATGGACACAGGTGTAATCAGTCTATCTATGTCACAAGAGAAAATTGCCATTTATACAGAAAGGCAAGATTGAGCTTTTCTTTGGAGAGAGAAGTTTGTCGTACTTGATTTGAGTCTTAGGAAGAGAGATGACACCGGCACCTTGAAGAAACATCTTCACCAAAAAACATTACTGAAAATAGACATAAAGCACACCAGTGTGTGTTGTCCTGCTCCGTGTAACTTGACTTTCACAGGGACTTCTTCTTGAACCTTTATGTTACTAGAGCCAATGAAAGAGAATAAGAGTTTGTCCTCAGACTTTGTCAAGGTAGAAACCTCTGCTTCAGAAGATTCTGTAAGCTCCCTTGATTGCCCTGGGCCATGCCATGTCTCTGGGTTGTGAGTGGACAGGCCCTGAGGTCAAGAATAGGTATTTCTTTGTTTGTTTGTTTTTTATTGGTTTTATTGAGCTCTACATTTTTCTCTGCTCCCCTCCTTGCCTCTCTTCTCTTCAACCCTCTCCCATGGTCCCCATGCTCCCAATTTACTGAAAAAAAATCTTGTTTTTGTCTACTTCCCATGTAGATTAGATCCATGTCAGCCTCTCTTAGGGTCCTCTTTGTTGTCTAGGTTCACTGGGATTATGTATTGTAAACTGGGTTTTTTGTTTTGTTTTGTTTTATGCTTAAAAACCACTTATGAGTAAGTGCATATGATAATTCTCTTTTTGGTTCTGGGTTACCTCACTTAAAATGATGTTACTTAGATTCATCCATTTGCCTCCAAATTTAAGATGCCATCTTTTTCTGTTGTGTAGTACTCCACTGTGTAAATTTACCACATTTTCCTTATCCATTTTTTGGTCGAGGGGCATTTAAGTTGTTTCCAGGTTCTGGCTATGACAAACAATGCTGCTATGAACATAGTTGAGCACACGTGCTTGTGGTACAATTGAGCATTCTTTGGGACTATACCCAAAAGTGGTATTGCTAGGTCTTGAGGGAGGTTGTTTCCTAATTTTCTGAAAAATCATCATACTGATATTCAAAGGGGTTGTATCAGCTTGCACTCCCACCAACAATGCAGGATATGTTTCTTTTACCACACATCCTCTCCAGCATAAGCTGTCATCAGTGTTTTTGATCTTGGCCGTTCTTACAGGTGTAAGATGGAATCTCAGAATTGTTTTGATTTGCATTTCTCTGATGACTAAGGATGTTGAACATTTCCTTAAGTGTCTTTCAACCATTTTAGATTCCTCTGTTGAGAGTTCTCTCTTTAGGTCTGTAACCCATTTTTTAATTGGATCATTTTTTCTTTTGATGACCAATTTCTTGAGTTCTTTGTATAATTTGGAGAAGGTCCCATTTATCAATTGTTTCTCTCAGTGTCTGTGCTGCTGGGGTTATATTTAAAAAGTGGTCTCCTGTGCCAACGCATTCAAGTGTACTTCCCACTTTCTCTTCTATGAGATTCAGTGTGGTTGGCTTTATGGTGATGTCTTTGATCCATTTGGACTTGAATTTTGCATGGTGATAGATATGGATCTATTTTCATTCTTCTACACGTTGATATCCAGGTATGCCAGCACCATTTGTTAAATATGGTTTCTTTTTTCCATTTGGTATTTTTTTGCTTCTTTGTCAAAAATCAGATGCTTGTAGGTGTGTGGATTAATATCTGGGTCTTTGATTCAGTTACATTGGTTCTCCTGTCTGTTCTTATGCCAATACCAGGATGTTTTCAGTCCTGTAGCTCTGTAGTAGAGTTTAAAGTCAGGGATTGTGATGCTTCCAGAAGTTCCTTTATTGTACAGGATTGTTTTGGCTATCCTGTTTTTTTTTTCCATATGAAGTTGAGTACTATTCTTTTGAGATCTGTGAAGAATTTTGCTGGGATTTTGATGGGCATTGCATTGAACCTGTAGAATGCTTTTGGTAAGATTGCTATTTTTACTATGTTAATTCAACCTACCCAAGAATATGGGAGATCTTTCCATTTTCTGGTGTCTTCTTCAATTTCTTTCATCAAAGATTTAAAATTCTTGTCATATAATCATCCATTCGTTTGGTTAGAGTTACTCCAAGATATTTTATGCTATCTGTGGCTGTTATGAAGGGTGATGTTTTTCTGATTTCTTTCTCAGCCCATTTATTATATGTATAAAGGAGGGCCACTGATTTTTTTTAGTTAGTCTTGTATCCTGATACATTACTGAAAGTATTTATGGGTTGTAGAAGCTTCTTGGTAGAAATTTTGGGGTCGCTTATGTAAACTAACAAATAATCAACAAATAGTGAGAGTTTGAATTCTTCCTTTCTGATGTATGTCCCCTTGATCTTATTATATTGTCTTATTGCTCTAGCTAGGACCTCCAGAACTATATTGAATACATATAGAGAGAGTGGACAACCTTGTCTTCTTCCTAATTTCAGTGGGATCACTGTTAGTTTCTCTCCATTTAGTTTGATGTTGGTTGTTGGCTTGCTGTATGTTGCCTTTGTTATGTTTAGGTATGTTCCTTGTATCTCTGCTGTCTCCAAGATCTTTTTCATGAAGGGATGTTGTATTTTGTCAAAAGCTTTTTCAGCATCTAAAGAGATGATCATGAGGGTTTTTTTTTTTTCAGTTTGCTCATATGGGGGATTACATTGACAGATTTTTGTTGAACCATTCCTGTATCTCTGGGATGAAGTCGACTTGAAATTGTGGATGATGGTTCTGATGTGTTCTTGGATTTATTTTGCCATTATTTTATTGAGTATTTTTGCATCAATGTTTATGAGTGAGATTGGTCTGTTATTCTCTTTTTTAGTAATGTCCTTATGTGGTTTGGGTATCAGGGTAATTATAGCTTCATAAAATGTTTGGTAATGTTCCTTTTGTTTCTATTGTGTGGAACAATTTGAGGAGTATTGTTATTAGTTCTTCTTTGAAAATCTTGTATAATTCTGAGCTGAAATCGTGTGATCCTGGGCTTTTTTTTTTTTTTTTGGTTTGGAAACTTTTGATGCCTGTTCTATTTCTTTAGTAGTTATCAGTCTATATAATTTGCTTCTCTGGTCTTGATTTAATTTTGGTAAGTGATATTTATCCAGAAAGTTGTCCATTTCCTTTAGGTCTTCCAATTTTGTGGAGTACAGGTTTTCAAAATATGACCTAATGATTCTTTGAATTTTAGGAGAGCTAGGGGGCAGGAAATAATCAAAGTGAGAGCTGAAATCAACAAAACAGAAACAAAACAATACAAAGAATCAATGAGACAAAGAGTTGGTTCTTCGAGAAAATCAACAAAATAAACAAAACTTTACCCAAACTAACCAAAAGTCAGAGAGAGAATATCCAAATTAACAAAATCAGAAATGAAAAGAGGGGCATAACAGCAGACACGGAGGAAATCAAGAATAGGTTTTAAGGTGTCCTTGACTATGTTTGCTGCTGTTGTCGGAGTCAAGGTGAAAGCTATAGAGTTGGAGTTTTGAGGGGCTCTGTAGACCTCCAGGCTCTGATGACAGTCTTTCGCTTTCCATCCTGAGTTGTTCCCTGGGGTCCTTGGACATGCCTTTGTTTACCATGACCATGTGTACCCCTTCTCAAAGGGCCCTGATGTAAATACTGTGATGAAGATGCTGTATCCATAGTAACCAGAGCAATAACCATAACCATCACCATGCTGCTCATTGGCAGGTGCTACACTTCTGTGTAAGGTGGAGGTTATGGCTCACATCTAATAGAAGAGGAGGCAGACACAGAGGATATTTGGGGATGTCTCTGCGGGGAAGGTGGAGGGAAGTAGAAGCAGCAGTGGAGGTGACACCACAGCTTGGACACTATGGCATCAGTGACATTTAAATAACTCATGTCTAAAATTGAAGTCTTTGATACACTTTGCAGATGGGCATACGAGGTGCTACTCAAAGCCAGATTGACATCCCTCCCAGGAGAGCTGCAGGGTGGGGTGCTGTGCTGGGGTCGTTAGCATTGGAACCTGGGACGGAGTTCTGGCAGAAAACTGGAGACATGGGGATAGGGTTGGGTGGGAAAGCATGGGGGTTCATTTTCTTCCTTGTAGAAAAGCTCTTATTTCCCTCCATTGTCAAATACTCTGCACTTGAGTTGGCCGGAGGGGCCATTCCAGCCTGACAACTCTTGTAGCATCCTGCATGCTACCCCGGCTACAAGGCTTTCTGAGCTGAGAGGAGAGATGTCACTCTGAATGTCCTCTACCTGGCTGTATCACCCCTTCTTGTGACAGGTGATAGCTGAACCACATGCAGGCTCAGGGTACCGTGGTGAAGGGATCAGAGCTGACATCCTCTGACTCCCTGGGAGACAGGAAGGAGAATGGATGCCTTCCTAGCACATCAGAGCTGGGTATGGTGAGTGGTGGAGGCACACCTGCACACATTGCTTCCTGTCTGCAAGGAGGCAGCTATGCAAGTCTGATGGGGCCACATAAGGAAAGCCAAGAGCACAGCACTGGGGTACATTGGGGAATTTCAGGCACACAAGACCCATAGGTGTGTGTGTGTGTGTGTGTGTGTGTGTGTGGTGTATCCATGTATATGGTATGTATAAGTTGTTTGTGAATGTTTGTAGTGTGTGGGGTATACATGTATGAGACGTGCTTTATGTATGTATGTACACATGGAGAGAAAGCTTAACTATAAGTGCATATATATATGTATATATATGTATATATATATATATATATATATATATATATTTGCAATCCAGAGACTGATTACAAGCCCTTTCTCCTTGATTAACTTGTGCTTGCCTAATGACTTGCACCTATTAGAGAAGGCCCGCCCACACAACACACAAGGCCCGCCCACACTGCCTTGGGTCTCCTGACTCCACATATCTAATGTTAGGCACACTGGAAAAGTAGTGAAAAGACCAGTGTCTGATTGACTCCTGACTGCTGCATCCAAGTTATGATGCTCATCACAGAACAATCATAGCTACTTAGCATCCTCTCGGAGAGGATGGTACAGATGTGGACAGGGACAGGGAGATGATGGGAAAACCATGGCTGCTTTGCATAGGTGCCATGTCCCTTCAGCCTGAACATAGGTGAGTATCTACCTGCTGACTGTACCCAACACTTTGGAGACAGGAAGCTGCTGGCCAGCAAAGCCTAGTCTCTTACCTAATCTTACCAATGAAAGAGCAGGAGCTGGGTCCCCAGGGTCTTCCTTAGGCTGCTAACTGCCCTGAGTGTCTTATCCAGTGCCCCGTCTCAGTAACATGCTTTGCCGTGTGAGCCTTAGCACAGGTCATAGCGGAAGCAAACACCTCCTGAAGTCAACTCCCATGTACAGAACAGGACTCCTTACTCCACCTGGCTCTGTCAAGTGTCTGACTGCTATCACAAGCCTAATATACAGCTCTGAGTCTCTAGGCCGCTGCTATGAATTATCACTTTCCATGACGGCAGTATCTGGAAAGATGGTTTACTATGGAGGGATATAATAATAATTCAGTTATGTATTGACAGACAAAGCAGTATATACTCAACCCATGTGAAGGGAGATGAATACAGCTCAGCATTATTCAAATGATAGGTATCAACAGTCACACAAATCTAAGTGGAGCTACTCCATGTCCGCCTGACTGACAAGCCCTGAGTCCACACCATGCGGCCTCTGTTGAACACAAAACAATTGATTCTGTTTTCATAGGTCTGATGGATGGCCACCATTGGTAGAGCCATGTGTCCTGGGACTACTCCTAGGCAGGAACTTGGAGCTGACATGGTTCTGTTTGACGACCTATGGGTTGGGTCTGCATTTTTAACAATGGGTAAGAGCACTTGCTGCTCTTGCAGAGGCCCTGGATTTGGTTCACGATACAAAACTGTCTGTTCACAACTGTCTGTAATTCTGATTCCAGGGGATCCAGTGCCCTCCTCTTGCCTCGGGGGCCTGTGGCGAAGCATGTGGTACATATTCACACACATAAAAAAATCATAAATAAATCTCTTTTAAAGATCCTCTGTGGCTGTCTCATTCCCCTTTGGCCCTCTGTCTATGTTCCATCAGAAAATTACTAGTGTTTTTTTCTTGTTTCTTCAGATTTTCATGAAAGAACAAAAATAGTGTGATAGTTCTAGAAATGAGCCAATCAGATTTGACATTCGGGAAATGTTGGGGAAAGAATTCCGTATGAGCAGAGTGTGGAAATGAGGGTCTTTTGAGGTGGCATGTGAGATAAGGCAATGGGGACAACTGGGGCCAGCTTCCTGCTCTCAATTTCCCCTGAGGAAACGGTGGGTGGCTGCCACAGAGAAAATGCTGCACGGAATGCAGACTTCTGGTTTTAAGATCAGTAAGCAGGGCCCTTTCTCCAAAGCACCAACACAGCTCTGAGAAAGCAGGTGTCTCCACTAGCAGCAAGTTGATTAGCAAGGGCCTCCATTACTCTTCCATGACTGTGTCAAAACACCAGGACCAAGCCAACTTATAGGCAAAAGAGTGTATTTAGATTCTAGAAGGATAGCAGTCCATAGTGGAAGCACAGGAGGCTGAGAGCTCATCTTCTCAACCACAAGCAGGAAACAGAGAGCGGGAACTAGAAGTGTACTCAAAGCCTACCACGGTGACAAACTTCCTGCCAAAGCTCCACCTCCTAAATCTCCCTAAACAGTACCACCAATGAGAGGCCAAATATTCAAATGTATGAGATTAGGGGCAGGGGGAGGTGTTCTTCTTCAAACCAGCACAGTCAGTAGAAATCACTTTTTGAACTCACTCACTTTTTGTGGGGTGTCTTTCCATCACACCCCCACAACATCATAGAGAACCACAAAAAACAGCCCGCAGGATTGGAAGGTGGGAGGTTTAAGGATTTCCAGGCTATCCAACATGTGTCCTGAGCTGAGGCCTTGAAAGTCAGTGGGCAGTGCTTGATGGAACACTCACACACCAGTATAGCCGAGGGTGCTCTCCTCAGGTGGTTTGGATGTTTGTTTGATTCCAGGGTCAGACGTTCCTAGAAAAACTACAGCAGTTGCTGTGGTATCTCATTCTGGACATGTTGTCTCTGCCATGACTCCTCAGGAGGGGTTGCTGACATGAAGCCTGAGTTCCCACAGAGAACAGGAAGCTACAATGGATCCTTCGTGTCCCCCCCATCCAGCCATCCGTATGCTGTTTATTCTCATTTGTCTTCTTCATTTCGCCAATAAAAAATGAACACTGGCTGTGCTTCACCCTTACTTAAATCACAGTCATCTAGACCTGGCTTCCCAGGTGTTTGGGTGGGTGACAGGTTAATTTGCTGGAACAGTCATATTTTTAGATTTTTTTTGTCTTTTTTTTTCTGGATACCTATTTTTTTATTTGTAATTTTCTGTCTTTTAAAAATGTATTTCTTTCACTTTTGAGATTAATATATTTACATCATTTTCCCACTCCCTTTCCTATCTACAAACCCTTGCTATCTTTCAAATTTGTGGCCCATTTTCATTAATTGCTGTAGCATACATATATGTATTACATATATGCCTATATGTAATATATATATATATATATATATATATACATTCCTAAATATAGCCTGTCTGTATAATGTTATTGTATGTATTCTTTCAGAGCTGACTGTTTGCTATTGGATCACCAACGGCCATGCTCTTCCCCGAGGAAGACTGGAAGTGACTCACATGCTTCCTCCTGAGGACTGGTTTTTATAGTGCCAGAGGTGTCGTGCAAGCTTCCACAGAAGTGACACTAACAACAATCCCATTCAGCTATGGCGCCTATGAGCCACATCAATGACCAGCATAGCACAAAGACCTTAAAGATGCAGTAGCAGCATGCAGACCTTCGTAGTAGCCAAGAGCTCTCTAATTGGACTTAAAACCTGCTCAACAAGAGAGAGACCATGGCTTGGATAGAAAACTTGGCCAGCTACCTAGGGCTACTCCAGTCCTGGAACTTGGAGAAGAACTTACTTGACTAAATTACTTTACTAAAGAACGACCCCTATCTACATTTTGAGTATTTCTTTTAAACACAAAAATAAGTGTAGTCCCCAGCCCTTAGCAAGAAAACTTCTCTTTACAACAGAGAGAGACCACTTTAGAAAACCACAACCAATCAAAATGCATGAAGTTTTGTTGTTGTTTTTATTTTTTATCTTAATGATATATCTCTTTCTGTATGGTAGGTATCTTTTTCGTGCAACATCCCTCCCTTCTGCTGAGGGTTTCTCAGCTGGTCTGCAGCCATCAGGAAGCTTCCTGTGTTGCTAGCTCTTTCATTAGACATATAACCGGATGTCCCTGTTCTCCTCCTGCACTGACTGTGTCTCTATCACTTCCTTTGAGTTAAGGAATGAAATTGAAATTTACCCCCAGTCTAAGGGTAGAAGAGAGAAAATGTTTTTCAATGCTCCCTTCCTGCTGAGGGCACCAGTAGATTTCCATGCAGCAAGTCTTCAAGAGCCTTGCTCAAAGATATAGAACAAAGGGTCCCTGCTAGGTGGGATAGAGAGAGAGAGAGAGATTACTATGGTTTGGCATGTGCCCATTTTCAGGTTTGCAAGAGGAATAGTTTTGGAGCTTGGATGTAAAATGGTGTTTATGTCTTTATCAATACCGATATAAGAGTAAAAGTGGTGGGGATTTCACTTCTGCCTGTGACCAGAAATAATCTGTGTCTTGTGTTCTTGGAGTTAGTCTTCAATAGGGATGCTAACCCACCCTCACCCTGTGATCTAATCACCCTGCTTTTGGATGTCCTCCCACTGTGGGTTTAGATTCCTGCATATGCATTTCAAGAGATTGGGTATGCCCTGCATAACGGTTGGTTTAAAGATGGGAAATTGAGTTTGCAATTTCAGAGACTTGCAGCATTGGAAGAGGCAATTGCTTCTGATCCCCAAATTACGGTGACAAAATTGAAAAAAATATCAGAGCCACCAGAGTGAACTGAAACTTCAATTCGTGGCAAAGATTACATCAAGAATGTGTCTTCAGCATAAACATCGGACAAGGTTCTGGGAAGATGGAGGTTTAGATGGGCCGCACAGTGGGGGGTGCCGTGACTGTGAATACTTAAACCTGAAGCAAAACTGCAGGAGGAAGAGGAGATACAGGCTGTTATCTCTCTGAGATGAAACCTAGGAAGAAAGAGAAGCAAAGCCAAGCTGACCAGGAGAATGTGGCTCCTGGCGCAATCAGAATGAATTAGAGGAGGAGTCAAGATGGAGATCGGAACTCCCTATAGACCTGTGAGAGCTGACAGGTGAAGCTGAGTTAGAAGATGCCTGGCTGCCAAGAAAGTAAGATCTAAGGGCTGGGGTGGAGAAGGAGTACCTGACAAGATTCACAGAAAGTAGTATACAGGGAGCTACCTCAAGGAGCTGAATCAAGCAATAGTTAAATATATGTGTGTGTATGGCATGTGCTAGAAAAGTATACTATGCAAGTATTTATGTGTGCTATACAATATGTAATGTATTGTATGTATATATGTGTCTAAAAGATAGGGAGATCTCGAGCTTTGTCTGGAAGAAATGTCACAATTCCTTAGTTTCAATCTCAGCCATACACCCCTATTTCCATTTCCCAACTCTGCCATCTCACTCTTGTGCACATGTGGAGGAGGGGGCACTGTTGTCTGATGACAATGCCTAATGTTGCCGGGTGCAGTACTCTCTAACGTATGGCTTGATGCCACGACTGTATTTGAGAGGGTGTGAGCTGATTTGGGGTGTGTGGTGGAGCAGTGGGGCACTTCTGTTACTTCTCTGTCTGGCACAGTTATGTATGTGAGTGTCTTGGCCAATCCAATTTTAGCAGAAGCAATCTATATCACATTGACATCTTTAAGGAGTCTTTGAAAAGCAAGAGATAGTTTGCATAGCTTTCCCCTGGCAAATTCCAGATGGTGACACTTCTCGC
Organism: Alexandromys fortis; assembly: GCF_014885135.2. Classification (NCBI taxonomy): domain Eukaryota; kingdom Metazoa; phylum Chordata; class Mammalia; order Rodentia; family Cricetidae; genus Alexandromys; species Alexandromys fortis. The sequence goes on from NW_026067929.1 coordinate 211,423, forward strand.
AACGCTGAATGGGCATGCCCTGTGTGAGGAGCAAGCCTGTCTAATATAGAACAATGATTTCAGGTCTGTAGCACAACCAGACCCATCATAACAACACACTACAGAATCAATCCTGGTGTTCTTTACTGCCCAAAGGTTTTGATTATTTCCTGTGTTTAATCATGCTCATGTTTTACTTAGACTTCTGACCTTCATCACATCTAAGTCCTCCTGTAGACATGGTTGAAAATCGTGGCTCCAAGATGGATTGACCTTCTTTGCTGGCTCCCTCCTTATACTCACTCTGCTTTCCCTGCTCCATCCCTCTGCCCACTGCCCTGCATAGGAAACACTGCATGAGTCTTTTTCCTTTAACTGAAATGAAGTCCGTCAGTTGCAGTGACCTTGTTTGCTTCCTGTAAGAGCTGACACTGTCAACTTGCAGGACCTAGAGCCACCTGGTAGACGGTCTCTAGAGAGGTCTGTGAGGAGTTTCTAGATTGAGTTAATGGAGAGCAGAAGTCTGCCTTAAATAAGGGCAGATGATCCATTCTCAGTAGTCCTGAGTTAAATAACAGGGGAAGGAGAACTTGGCACCAGCGCTCCTCTCTCGGCTTCCTGACTGTGGACATAATGTGGAAAGCTGCCCCTGTTGCCTTGACTTCCTTCCTTGATGGACTGTACCCTCGAATAGTAAGCAAAAAAGTAGATCTTTTCTTCTCTGTTTATCATATTTGCCAGGGGTTTTGTCATGGCGGTGAGGAAAGCAAGGAGTGTACCTACTGAAGAGCATAAAGCACACAGAAGGGAGACATGGGTTCTGGTGACGGCTTGCCTGGGCTCATCCCTGCCTTTGCTTGAGCACAAGTCGGGTTTTTCCTTCAAAATTCATTACTGTGGCTGCTTCTCGGACACTGCTGTCCAGCCACACCGCTCTGTTGGTTCCCCTCTGGCTGTCAGACCTGACATCACACTTCTCTGTGTGTCAGCTCCTCCCTCCTGCTCCTCTTCCTCAGTCACAAATGGTCCCCACCTCTCGAGGCACGACAGACCTTCAAAGACATATAACGACACAGGTTGGCTTTTCCTGTTATCTCTGTCGTGCTGGGTGGAAGAGCTGGAGCCCCAAATGACCAGAGAGCAGGAGAAAACATGGGGCAGGCATGCTGCAAAGGTGGAGAGAGCTGTCCTGCTCCTGTCCTCAGGTTAAACACAACATTCCGTCAGCAGATATACAAGGAAACCGTGCTGAAGTGTGTCTTGATGGGACCAGAGTGTCTCATCCCACGAGACCTGTCACCATTTGCAGTCACACTCAGTCAGTCAAGGGGTCTCTAACGGATGGAAACCTCAGCGTGTCCAAATTCCATTTGGAGGTCAGGAAAGAAGGAAGCTGGCTGAAGAGGCCCCTGAGTGTCCCTTTGAGACAGCATTTGGCGTAAAGCCTTCCTTCTGCATTTGATTCTTACTAGACGGCTCGTCATTTAGCCCCTTGCTTTCGTGCCCTCATCAAGGAAACACTTTTGAGTGACAGCTCAGGAGCTGACCCTACCGAGGAGCTCTGGAAGTCAAGGGTGAGCTCATATTTGAGGGAGAGGTGACCTCTCATGGGCAGAGGAGGCCCTTTGCCCCTCGGGAATCATCTGGTGTCATCACATATCAGTGCTGCCTGGACGTGGAAGTTCTAAACCCCATCTGGGAGCAGAACAAGGTTGGTTTGGCCCGCCTCTTCACGCTTGACTTCCTCTTCCTTGGCGTGGTAGGACACAGGTGAAGAGTGACTTCTCAGACTGGAAAGTCCATCAGTACTCCAGAGCTCACTGCTGAGGTCACTTTTGCTACGCTAAAGGCCTCTTTGGCCACGTGGTGTTCAGGAAGAAGTGCGCTCAGCCCTCTTGAGAGTCCTTGACGGGTGAGGTGGCAAGGGAGATTATCCACTTTTGCAGCAGATTCTGCCTGAAGTGACTCACACTGAGGGCTTGGGAGACTGGTTCTATTTTGGGCAGGTTCTCCATCCCCTCTGGTTATCACTCCTCACAGCGGCACTGGTTATCTGGGAGCAAGCCTGGGGCAGGGCGTGAAGGGAGGAAAGGCCATGTAGTCACTCTTGAGCAGGAAGAGGGGGCCATGACAGCCCTAAGTGAGAAGGGAGGAGCTGGCCAGGCCAGGAGAAGTCCTGAAAGACTGGCAGGTTCACCCCACTTTGGGGACCTCTGATAGCCCAAAGCCCATGCTGAGGACTGGCCTGTGAGTGAGGTTCTGTGTCCTCTAACATGGAAGAACACGGAAAGCTCCGTGTCTCGTTGCTTGTTGTCAGTGGGAACTTTTGCCCCAATTTGTAAAATTATGGTTGATTGTTGAAATAGCCTCAGGGTACCAGTATAAAGAAAATGACATTTAATCAAACCACAGAGACACAGCAGAAAGGACCTCGCTCTCATCTTAGCTCAAAGAGAAATGGGAAAATCTGTCTTTCTGCCATCAGAGGGTTGCTTTGTGGGTGCTGGGGTCTGCCATACACCCACTGGACTGGACCAGTCTGGGAGATGACTTCTGGGAGAGGAGGGGAGGAAGACGGTGCGGCCTCATAGCAGGTGTCACACATGAGCTGGGAAAATGGCTTCCAACAACCCCAACACTGGGGGGAAGAAGGGAAGAGGCCACCAGTCCCATAATACTACCTCAGACATATACATGGCTGAAGAACATCACATAATGGCTTCATGACATGCAATAGAAGTGGCCTATCATCTCTGTTATGGGTGACAACATGGGAGGAAGGGGTTCGCCCTGAATTCCATCTGGTGACCTCTGCTGGCCATCACTGAGTTCTCCATGGAGAAACCCAAAGGGCTGACCTCCGGACCTCTAGGGTGCAGCATTGGCTGTGATCTCCTCTGCCTGCAAGGGTCCCTGGGAACCTAGGCATGAAGGACCTAAGACATCTTGCTCAGGACAGGCAGGTGTCTTTGCTGTCCCTGGACCCTCTGTTATCTCTGCAGTGTGGTTCAGCCTCCCATGATATGGTCTGCCTGCACAAGGGCTGATGCACGCACACATAGTCTTCCACCAAGAGAAGTGAGCAAAGAGAAGAGCTGCCCTCCACCTTCCCGCATCAGGCTCAACCCCATCACTGCATCACCTACAGAGCATCCTGGCAGGGAGGGGAGCATCAACAGCTCTGATCTCTCTGGAGCCCAGGATAGCAGAGCAGCTATACAGGCCAGCACGAAGAACACTGGGTACGGAGATCACAAAAGGAGTTTTATATCAGGTTGTGGAGGGAACCACTACACATCCCTGGGACCAGACCTTTCCTCCTCTACATCGCAATAAAATACAAGGTAAAATGTGATCCCCCTCTCAAGACGGGGACGCCTGCATGCTCTGAAGGAAACAGGTTATTGGCCAGCCTCGTGCATTCTCTCAGCAATTAAGCTGTTTCACACGTGTGCCATTTACGTGTGTCCTTCATAATGGTTAGTTGTTCTGATAGGACTTTCCTGGTATTTATTTCAATTACATGTAAATATTTCTGAACATAAATATTATTAAATCACACAGTGCCGGGTGCTTGATCCCTTCCACGCCCCATAGGTGGTAGCTCCAGGTTCTTTCTGGTTTTCGTGTGAGACAAGCTTCGGAGGATTGCTGGATACCGAGCATCTTCCTGTGAGCCTCACAGAAAACTTTTTCTTTTCTGACAAGCGACTCTGACAGCATATTAAGAGGTGTGTGCTCAAACACGGACTTCCAAAGACCCCGCATAAACATGTTCAATAAACTAAAAGATACTACCAAAGACACACAAGGAGACTGCTGGGGAGCCACGTGCGTGTTTAGTAGGCTACTATTATTAATCTTTAAATTATGTGAACAATTAATCAAAATGACTATAAGACACAGCCATAGATCTTATAGAAAATCTAATAAAAAATGGTTAGATAAGACACATGAAGTCCAACTATATACTTTCGCCTTGATTGATTCTGATTAATAACCATAATGGAGCATTCTCGTGACTTTATAGTGGGATCTCTGTGCTTTATCCACAGCAGGTTCTGAGGTCAGAGTTTTTGCTACATTTCGGATCATCGGAGAATTTTCTTTCTATCAGCAGACACTGAAGTGCACAGGAGGAAGAGACGACAGAGGGTATTTTAATTCAGAGGGGTGGTGCTGAATTGCAGGTTCGTTTTTAACCTTGCTGGACTACAGGTGGGTTTTTTTTTTTCTACTTACAGAGGAACATGGTTTCCCTGAAACCCAGGAAACACAGACAGCTTGGTTTGACCCGTGGATTGTGGTGGTCTCGTGAAGCCAGTGTGGATATTCTGCCCTACCCCCCAAAGCAGCAAGTCTGCTCCTCAGTACCTGAAAATAGGTCCAATATGCAAAGAAGTGAATACCAAGGCCCATCGAGGAGTCTGAAGCATCACCCTTATGTCCACCTCTGGGGTAGAAAGAAAAGAATGAAGTCACGCTGTAAGCTAGGAACCATGCTCTTTCCAACGTTAAGGACTTTCCTAAAGGCAAATCCTCGTGCCAAAGTGGGGTTCACACACTTGGGGCATAGGTGTCTCTAAGTAACACTCTACTTTAGTAACACATAATATCTCTCTCTCTCTCTCTCTCTCTCTCTCTCTCTCTCTCTCCTCTCCTTCTCTCTTTTTCTCTTTCTCTCCCTCTCTCCCTCCCTCCCTCCTCCCTTCCTGTCTTTCTGTTCATCCTCTCTTGATGTTTACATCCCTGCATACATAGAGAGATAACAATATTGGTAGATATATGATAAATAAATTGTAGGTCAATGGGTAGATGATAAAGAGATGATACATAGAGGGATGGATAGGTAGGTAGATAGGTGGGTGATAGATAATATATAGGAGATGGGTGAATAGATGATGGATAGATAGATAGATAGATAGATAGATAGATAGATAGATAATATATAGAAGATAGATGAATAGATAGATAGATGATAGACAGACAGCAGACAGATGAATAGATGATAGATAGATAGATAGATAGATAGATAGATAGATAGATAGATAGATGATAGATAGGTAGGTAGATAGATATATAGACAGACAGACAGGTAATAGAAGGGTAGATAACAGATAGTGGGTAGACAGATAGATGACAGATGATCAGTAGACACTGGCTGACTCTGTAGCACTGTCTCCCTCATATGAGTGCAGCTAAGGTTGTCACTGTGCCAGGGACAAATCACATTTTCAGAATTCTGGCAAATAAAGGAACAGCACCTAGAAAATAGAATTCATTGTTTTGCATCACATGAAGTTAGTTCTTGGGCACTGGGTAAGCTCTCACTGGCTCATTCCTAACTGCCATGATGTTCTTTAATGCTGGTAACTTGCCATCGGAGATATGACGGAGGTTCAAGGTGTATGATGGAGGTTCACGCTTTCTCTGGGGTGAGAACAGTAGCCCAGTTGGGCTGGGAGAGGCTTATTGCCTTCCAGGGTCCTGCATAGGAAGCAGCTGTTACCAAGGGAGGTTATAATCCCTGTGGATAGTCAGAAAACCCTCACCAGGTCCCCAGAGCAAGGCCAAGTTGACATGTTGCTGCCTCCAGGGCCAGGAGACTCCTGGGAACCCAGTGGTACCTGCCACTGTAGCTTTGTAGAGGATTGTGAGATGCAATGCCCATCTGTCTCCACTCTGCTGTCTCCACTCTGCCTATCCTTAGATGCCTTTCAGAACAACTCTGTTCTTTGCAGCACAGACATCAGATGGGTAGACGAAAGTGAAGCAAATCTGGGATCCAGACAATAGATGCCTTCTTGGGGTATCTACCAACAGCAGAACGCACCCTCAACTACCATGCCCTTTAAATGTCTAGGGAGTCTCTACCATGAGAGTCTGAGAATTAACATCCCCCACCCCCATGTGCCATTATCTACTTAGAAGTGAAAATGGAACTTGGGGCTCCTGGATATAGTAGCTATTTTCCCCAGAGCTGGGAATATGTCCCCCTTCCCCCGACCCCCCATCTGACCCACCCAGATGCATACTGTTCACAGGAACAAGAGGTCCTGGTCCCAGAGCAGGTGTGTTCCCATCACTGCTGTTTCCAGCAACTCTCTGCCTGCCCAGGCTCCTGCAGGTGACAGGAGCAGGGCCACCAGAAAGGCCACATGGACGTCCTGGATCTTCATACTAACATCACACGAGGAAACACACAGAAGGAAGAGAGCTCTTCCAGGGAAGGAGAGTCCAGGCTGGCAGCATCTCGAGGCTCAGCTGTACCAGGGGTCCTCGAGCTGGATTCTTTGCTTTTGAAGTCTTTGCCTCTGACTTTTGTGATGCAGGAGACCTCTACTGTCACCCAGTATAAGGTGAAGAGGGACACGTGCTCTCTCTGAACTCTCCCACACCAGGGGGAACCACAGTGCGGCAGTGAAAGATACAGACACTTGAGAAAGAGGCATTAGGATCAAACCTTGGGGTACACCACAAAGAAGATGAGAGAAGAGTGCTGCCTGGAGAGGCCATATTTATTCAGCATATGCCACTCTGAAACACAGCAAGGCAATATGCTGATGCTTAAAGTTATTGTGTTCACAGGTCAGTGGCCCCTGACATCAGCTCTAACTTAGGACAGGTTGTTTGGCAGTCTAGAGTCACTAAACCTAGCCAGTCTTTGATGGCCCATGTCTGTTATCCTTGCAATCCACTGGCTGAGACAGGAAGATAGCCAGTCAGGAGCCTTCCTAGACTACACACCAAGACTCCCAGTCAAAAAAAAAAGATAAATACCACTAAAATATTAAATATTTCTGGAGTTAGCAGAGGAAGAAGAGGTATTTTGGGAGCAAGACTGGAAATAAATGAGAGAAGGAAGTGGTGGGGGAAGGTTGGAAAGGAACTTGAGGGGATGGAGGAGGAAGAAGAGGATGGAGTAGAGAGGGGAGAATTGGAGAGGTAAGGGCAAAGGATGTGGAGGAGAGGATGGAAGGACTGAGGAGGGAATGAGGAGGGAGTGGAGGAAAAGGGGGAAGAGGAACAAGAGGGGTTGCTGCAGTGGGACCAGCTGAATTGCCCGCTCTTCCCACTTGCTCTTGCCCTTTGGTTATTGGATATTTTTTAATTATTAATTTTTTTATTTGTGTAATGGCCAGTCACAGGTAATAAAAGAATAGGTCGTAAGAAATGCTTGACGTCCTCTATTTGCTACTATTTTAGACTCTTTCGTGACTGAGTCTCTCCTATTATCCAGCTCTCCCATCTGCACGCTCAGTCTTTGTCTCCTAACGGGAGGTAAGGTTAGACCTTGGAATGCCATGGTACACCTAAAAGAAAATATTTCTGCAAGCAGGCGTGCAGAGTCCTAAAGAAAACACGAGCCAAACTGCAAAGGACTGAGGTCAAGTGGGTCCTCAGGTCAGGCACACCTTCCTCTGATGACCCAGCAGTGAACTCCCATGTGCGACCCTGGGGTAGGGGATGGGGGGCAGGGCTGGCCAGGCTTGCAGGCTACAGGACACTGTCCACTCTCCTGGGCTGCGTTCGGTTAGCATCAGATGCATTTGTCCGCAGGGCAAAACCCAATAAAACCGGGGGAAAGTCAATCAATACTGAATTACGAGAATTACGACATCAACTTGGAAATGCCTTTCCCATTTCCCGTGTCTCCCATCCGCAGGGCTGGAGTGGGCTCACTCGCTGCTGCACTGGCTGACAGAATGATAAGCGGCGGTAATTTGCCTTAAAAACCTTAATGAGTGGATCACCGCATGGAGGAAAGTCAAGCAGACCCGGGTCCCACGGCGGCCCCGCGCCACGCTCGGCTGTGCAGTAAGCAGACAGCCACAGTGACATCGCAGCCTGGGCTCCCCAGATGCAAACCCTCTCCCTAGCTTCCAGAGGTAATGAGGAGGTAATGAGGCTTGGCCTTGGCGCAGGCCCTACCTCCCATCAGCTCCCGGGAGGCCGGGCCCGAGTCTGTACCGAACTCTGCGAGAGAAAGTGGGGAAGCCGGGCCTCGCCAAGTCATCCATTCCCCCGCAGAAGAAGGCTCCAAGATCTCCTTGACACTGGCAGATGCGGTCAGGCTGCTCAGTGTTTAATTTGGTTTGATGGAGCTGTGACCGCTCGGGCTAGCAGCCCCCTTCAGCTCTGGGCACCCCCTAGTCTCTTCCTCAGGTCTGCCTGATCCGAGGTCTCGGTTATAAAACCCCGAAAGGTGGGCAGTGGGGCTGTTTGAGAACGTCAGCTTAATTTGAGTTGAAAGGTCTTTGTTGTAAATCGGGGAAGGGAGGGGCCTGGGGACTTGAGCGAGTGTTTTGCTGGCAAGCTTGTTGAGATATGACGGCCTTTGTTGTGGTAATCTGAAATTAATTTGCACTTGAACCCAGCTTTCTTCTGGGCTCAATTTAAACACTGTTATAATTATGCACCCTGCATGAAATTGAGAACAGACCTGGATACACAAAGCCGAATATATGAATTCCCCAGGTAGGAAGTGCCTTCCCCCTCTTATCTCACAAGGTAATAAAACAAAATGTTCTGGGGGCCCACACTTAAGAGAGAGGTACTTGCCTGAGGGGGACACAGTTAATCAGCCGTCTACACGCTGTACTGGGCGCGTTCACAGTGGGTCAATCGCTTCCTTTCAAAGTGATGTTAAAGTTTCGCTAATACTAGTTGATTGGTACCGGGCTCATCACTGTTTTTAAGTGAAAATGGTATCTTTCCTTGCACGTCATGGCCCTCATCTGGGAGCCATCTTCCTAAGCGTCTGTTCCTCAGGCTCCTCTTAGCCCTGAGTGAGTAGCCGCTTCTTCTCCCATCACCACTAATCTCCCCAGCACCTTTCTTGTTCAGCCTCCCACCAGCATTCCTTTAGCTTTAACCCAGGTTAGTACTTTTGGTGAGGAATCTCATTAACCCCTAAGCCTGTCTGCTCTGTGACTGCCTTTGGTGTTGTAATGCAAGGAAGGTGGAACCCCGCCCCCCTGCACCTACAGTTCCTCCTCAACTCAACCCACCCATCCTCTTAAAGGGTGAATTCACTCCTCTCATAAAAAATTGTCTAAAAGTCGGGGATAAGTGTTAATTCCCACCAAAAGAACCACTGGAAGTGGTATGAGGATGGGTGGCTGAGGGAGATGAGCCAGTGGACCTGTGAGTGGCTGGCTCCCCCCATCACCCCTACCTCAATCTATCTGCCCACTTCCCACCACACATCACCCACCAAGAGGTTCATGGCTCCTTAACTATCTTCCTCATCATCAGGGGCCCGGAAGGACAGAGATGACCTGGCACTGGGCAAGCCCTGGACAGACATCTGACAAAAAAGGCCGGCTGCAGGGAGAGGTGAGCTTAACACTCGCTCTGCCTAGGCTTTGCTCAGGCCAACATCTGATGCTGCCCTCATTTAGAAGTAAAAGCCTCAAGAATAAAAACACTTAGATGCTTCTATTAAATAAAATAAGAGCATTTCCCCCTAAAGGGGATCTCTAACCTGTTACTCGGGGAGGAATGCCAGTGTGGCTGTAGTTGGCTACACTCATTGGTAACAAATTTGTTTTGGAGAAACCTACGAGTAAGCAGGCACAGTGGTTTTAGGGAGTGACATGCTTTGGTGGAATGTTTTTTTTTTTATGGTTTTTTTTTTTTTTTTTTTTTTTTTTTTTTTTTTTTTTTTGTGAATTCGTGGTTTGGGGAAAGGAAGAACTCTCTTATTCTAAGGCTACAGTAGCAATAGAGTCACATTATTTACTGTTTTCCCCAAACTTGTGAAATACAAAAAGAAAGAAACCATGAACAAGTGGTTTTTATTCCCCGTAACCACTTTGCTGGGTGCGTTATTTCAAACAAACTCCTTGAGCCAAGATTCAGAGAGTTCACTGGTTGCTGCTGAGGACAGGGTTACAGCGTCAGCCCTGGTGTCCAGGGAGGTGGTGGCTATAGTGCGGCAGGCAGGTGTGTGCCTATACCCAATGAGGGAGCCCGTGCTATAGCTGCATCCCTTGCCCTATAAGGAGATGTGTGCTTCGGATGGAAGAGTGGGAGACTTGTACCACACAGTCCTCGCACCTCATTCCTGCACTATAGAGGGTGACCTGGTGCCCCCACTATGATGTAGGGGTTAGACCTCATCGTAGAGAGACCTGGGGTGGCACTTGGAGGAGGTCCTAAATGGGGGAGGAATGTGAGTGCCCATCTCACAGGAGAGAGTGCGGAGCTCGGAGCTGTACAGCAGAGCTGGTGCGCCTGCTTCCATAAAAATTGTAGAGGGACAGGACCGTTTACTAGGGAATGGGGGCAGGCATACCCCAATTCTCAGAAAACACTCTGCAAGTCCATCCTGTACAGTAAACATGTGTGTCCCTGTGCCCTGGAAAAGGAATAGGACTCTAAAATCAGTAAACTAAGGGCACCTCAGAAATGCAGGGTCCTTAGGTGCCCTGGAGAGACTGACGAAGGGTCAACAGGCTACACCAGCCCAGAAACTTCTGCTAAGCTGTCTAAGGCCTCTCTCCAGCCCCTTTCTCCCTCCCCCTCCCTAGCACTCCGCTCACCTCTCTCTTGTCTTCCCTTCCCCACCTCCCCTCCTCCTCTGGGCCTTATCTCCGAGCACTCAATCATGCTGTGTGCATCCCCATTGCTGCCTGACAAAGCAGGGAGAGGCCTCTCCCAGGATGGCACCCTGATCTCATTATCGATTATCTGCTTCCTTGGGTTTTGTTTCCGGAAAGTTTGATATGGGGCAACAGAGGTGACAAAGGATTGGCAGGGGCCCTGGAAGCTAAGTGGCTAGCATTAGATCAGCGGCAGATGGCGGGGTGTTGGGCAAAAGCCACAGACACATCTTGACTTCATCTCTGGCGCCTTTATCTCGGATCTGTTTGAGCTCTCCCAGGCAATTTACTATCCTTGTCATTGATTTTATCTGCTAAATGTGCCCCTGTGAAGAACTAGTTTTTGAATGATGAATCAGCCCCTCCCCCTTAAAGAGAGTACACAGCTGCAATGCGCCTAGAGCCGCCTGAGCGGTCTAGGGGAACCTGTCCTGATAATGCCATCCTAGGAAGACCCTGGTCCTGTGAGTTCACCTTATCTGCTGCTGTAGCTGACTAGGTTTGCACAGGGCTGAGGCTCACATCACACACTCAGCTCTGCATGAGGCAGAGGGTGCTCTGACACAGTCTAGGAAAGAACCCCCATTTGTCTCCTCCTCTTGATGTCCTGTGACCTCTGTTGATGGGCACTTGTGACTGACGAGACCAAGCCTGCAATGGAGCCTATTCTGCTGGAGTTACTCAGCCCAGGGCCTCTTGATCAGCATGGCCATGGCGCTCAAGTGAGGTTTGTCGTTCTCAAGGGGGTCCTGGCCTTCCCAGTCCTCACCCCTGATTTCCTGGTTAATCTTCTTATCCACTTGACTAGAACAACTGAGTAACGCACCTCTGGGCAGGTCTGTAAGGGTATTTCCTGGAAGGAGTAATCCAGGGAGCTAGAGCTTCCCCAAGAATAGACAATGTCTTTGAGTAGAGGTGGCCTTGATATAAGGAGGTCTGAGGAAAAAGCATTTGTTTTGACCTGCTTACATTCTCTCCCTTCTGGCGAGTTCATCTGCTAGGCTGCTGCTGCTGCTGTCCCGTCACTGATTTTGGAACCGGTTTCTTTGACATTTCAGGAATTCTCCAAGCTTTTGTAGCTAGATCAGAACTGCTAGGCATCTGGCCCTGTGGCCTGAGAAGCTCCAGTGCCTCTTGTTGGACCTAAATGGTGTAAAACATTCCAAAGACCTTCTTGGTCGTGTACATCTATCTCTCGATTGTCTGATTCTCCAGCAGACCCCAGCTAACACACAGTGGCTACAGAGATCCCGTCCCTCTCCCAATGGCTCAGGCAGAAGCAGCTCAGGTAAAGAGGGCATGGGGGTGTGGACCTCTGTCGGCAAGCTACCTTTAGTGCTGATCGTGGGACAATCTCAGCTGTGACCAGGTTGGAATTGGTGCTGACCTCACTCACACATGTTCCGTCATGGAGAAATGGGTGCTTCCTGCCCATTCAGTGTTACTCATCAGGTCCAGCTTCCTATTCAGACACAGTGGAGTTAGAACACGCTTATGCAGAGGGAGATTTGGGGGTATGTGGTGCAGTTTGTATGGGGTAGTGTTGATGAGATACTTACAGGTTTCTCATGCTTTGCAAGGCTTCGTGCCTCAGTTTGCGGGATCATTGCGGGTAGAGTGTGGCCCATGACCTTAAATATGGGGCCCATCATGTATAAGAGTGTCTGTTCAACTTGTGGAGTTCAACAGAGAAGGCATCTCTGGTTCTCAGAGTCTGATCTCCATCCACCTAATTTTCACCTTGTTTAGCTTCAGAGTCTACCGCTCTGAAGTCCCTACAGTCTGCGTGGCACTGAGTTGCAGCCAGGCCACTGGTCCAGCCTCAGCCCCTCACCTTCTCCACGGCCATTGCTACTGAGTTTACTTTTTGAGAAGTCTGTCAGACCCATTTGCCAAATCCTGACTGAGTTTTCCTACTCTCCTGCATTGCCTGGCGTCTCCACTTAAAGGGTGGAGGCTTTAACTCTTTCCTGGTTAAATCCCTGAAGAGCCCAGTGTTAAAACACATCTGGGTGAAGATTTTGTTAAAACATGGACTTTGAGGGGGCAGAGATGGCTCATAAGTTAAGAGCACTGACTGCTCTTGTGGAGAAGACAAATTCTGTTTCCAACACCATGTTGGGTGGCTCTTGTTTATAACTCCAGCACCAGGGGATCTGACACTCTCTTCTAGCCTCTCTGAGCACTCGAACATACAACACACACACATGCACACCCAAAGCATATATATATATATACATATATATGAACAATAAAATAATAAATCTTTAAAATTTATTATTGGAAATTTGAAAGATAATTATATTATTTCTCCCCTCTCTCTTCTTCCTCTTCCCCCTTCCTCTCAAATTCCCCACATCCTTTTTTTTAACCATCGTTACAAATACATAAAGACGAACCAACCTGGAAATACAGTCTGCTGAGTTCAGTCAGTGTCGCCCGTATGCGTATTTTTCAGGGCTGACCACTTGGTATCGTGTTGTGGGATATTTTACTCATTTGGGTTTTTTTTTTTGGGGGGGGGTTGCCACATGGAGTCTTATGATTAGTTATTAATGCACACCTTAGTGTGACTTGTTTCTTTCCAGCTTTTCTTAAAAATTATCCTTACTACCTCTAGGCTTTTATGGTTCTCTATTCCTTACTCTGTGACTGGCTGGGTGGTTTTGGTGGTTGGCCCTGACGTCCTCCTCTCCTCGTTCTCTTGCTCCTCTTCTCCTTCCAGGTTTCTTTTTCTATTTATCCTCTCTGCCTGCCAGCCCCTCTTATCCTTGCTCCTGCCTCGCTATTGGCAGTTCAGCTCTTTATTAGACAATCAGGTGTTTTAGCCAGGCAAAGAACCATAGCTTCACAGTTAGTCAAATGCAGGGGAAACAGAAGTAACACCCCTGAAAACAATATTCCCCAGCAGTATTGGGCGATTACTCCTCTCTCGGCAGTTGTTAATTGCTTGCAGTTTTCCCTCTAGAGGTGGAGCCTGTGAGATGATTGTCCCCAACTTTGTTGAGATGTCAATTATTGTTGGAACTGCTGGGGTCTTGTCGAGACAGCTGTGCTGTTGAGATTTTTGTGACTGTAGCTCCCCTGTCACAGCCACAAGCCAATCCTGCCGCACAGTTCCTGGTCCTCTGGTACTTACAATCTTTCTACTCCTGCTTGCCTGATGTTCCCCAGCCTTTGGTGTTGGAATTGTATTGTAGATGCATAAACTGGGGCTGGGCGTTGTTTTCTGCATTTGACTAGCCATGGCTTTCTATAATGGTCTCCTTCAGCTTCACTGATGAGAGCTGAGAGCTACACTTACCTCAGGTGTCTGTTTTACCTTCCTTATTCAGTCCTATCTACAGTTCATTGGGCAGTGCCTCCCGGGTCATGTTGGGTCTTCTGTCTCTGGAAGCACACATCCAAAGCCATGTCTCCTGAATAACTCAAATCCAGGAGCATTGACAATGAAGATTAACAATTAGATACAAGATTTTCCAATTAAATCTGATTTTTTTTCTTTTGGTTTTTCCACACAGGGTTTCTCTGTCTAACAGTCCTGCCTGTCCTGACACTCACTTTGTAGACCAGGCTAGTCTTGAATCCATTGAGATCCACCTGCCTCTGCCTCCTGAGTGCTGGGATTAAAGGCATGTGCCTCTACTACCCGGCTTAAATCTGATTTTCAAAGTAGAGACAGTTGTTAAACTAAGCCAAAACTTTCTCTTCCTATAGGCACAACTTTGAGATTGATTATGTGTTGCTCTGGTGTTCTGTCTTGATGAATGACCAACAAGAGACATTTTTCTTCACCTTTAAATCTGGCAATGGAATGAATTTGAGAGAGATCAGTCAGTGGGTGGGGGAGAGATTCAGACGAAAGGGAAAGGAGGAATTATGCAATTATATTTTAACTTCAAAAAATCTCCAATGATTGTTTAAACTTTGTCATTCAGGCTGGGGAGGTGGATCAGCAGGGAAATTCTTGCCTATGCATCCCCAGCTGCCTAAAAACAAACACGCACACAGCAAACAAACGAATTGGGCATTCGCTCTTCTGTGCTGGGTGTTTTACTGCACCTCTCTGGGAAGAGTGGAGGGAATGAGAAGCTCTAGATTCAGCAAAGGAAGCTGCTCCTGGTAGTGAGGCAAGACAGAGGAGGACACTGTGGCCGCTCCATTAGGATGGATGATGTATTCCTTCACAAACGTACAAACACACCGCACTGCACGCACACCTACATTAGCGGCATGCACGGGTACGCATACACAGGCACGCATAGGTTGCATAGACACGCATGTGAGCCAAAACAAAAATACCTAGTTCTGCCTTGTTGAAGCTTGCTGGTGAACTGACACTTCACGCACAGCCCTAGAATCATCTAGAAGTTCTTTTATCAACTCCGTCCCTGTTATGCTGACTGAGGTTTCAACCCTGAACAAGATGTTATATGGCTCCTTCTAAGGCTCCTGGGCATTTCAGAAGAGGAGACTGGAGGGTTATAGGAGCCCGAAGATGGAGAGGACTGTCACGAAATGCGATCATATGGGAAACAGCCATTACTAAGCTCATGAATCCACACCAGGTGTTTACCTTAGATCTTCACAGAAATGGGCCTGTCCATAGCCAGGTGTAGAATGGCGAGGGGCTCCGGGGACTGTCCCATCAATGCTGACTTATTGCTACCCATAGATTAATAAAGATGGAAAATTATTGTTTTCAGTTGTACACTTGAAGCTCCCATGGGTCGTTCCAATCAGATTAAACTACATGAGTCACCAAATAAGCTCAGAAGTCACAAATCCTAAGAAAGGGACAGTGGGAATGGGGCATGAAGGTAACGACAGGACAGAGAACAAAAATATGAGATGAAAATAATCAGGACACATGAATACATGGATGAAATTGTCAAATAAAAGTAACCAATGTCAAATAAAAGTAACCAATGTCAAATAAAAGTAACCAACCCAAAAGCACCTCCAAGACCTTGACTCCAAGGCCTTGCTGATGATGTCCTTCCTGCTCTGGGTCACAGGGGGAGACAAAGAAGCTTCTTTGGGTTCTGTCAACAGTTGACCTTGTATTCAGACATCAGGACAGGGCTGGAGAAATGGCTCAGTGGTTAAGAGCACTGACTGCTCTTCCAGAGGACCCAGGTTCAATTCCCAACAACCACATGGCAGCTCACAACTGTCTGAAAATCCAGTCTCCAGGGGATGTGACACCTTCACATCAATGCACATAAAATAAAGATAAATAAATCAAACAACAGGACAAACTTCCAGGCTAGGCTAGGGATGGTGTTGCCTGTAGTCCTAGCATTGGTGAGGCTAAGGCAGGGGTTGGGAACTGTCTGTTTGAGAGCAGCTTGGGCTAAACAGCAAGATCTTGTCTAAAAATAAATAAATAAATAAATAAATAAATAAATAAATAAATAAATGTCCTGCTGACCCAGTGATGTGACTGAACCCAGCTGTGCAGCAGCACCCCGAGTGATGTGGAACCATTGCTGAAAGCACAGGACAGCCCATTAGAAAAGGAACAACAATACGTTCTTATAGATGGGACCCCGTGCTCACCTCCAACCTGCAGAGTGAACACGTGAAGCCCCAGGAACACTTTCACGAATATTCCTCCAGACATACTCGGCAGGCGGAACGTTCACAGCTACTGGATGTCCTTAATGACCTAAGGGATCTTCTGGAAGTGTCTGCAGAACCCAAGCCAACTGTCCACAAGGCACTCAAGTTCAGGACACACAGCCTGGCCCTTTGCCAATCAGGTCTCCTGGAAAGCAGCGTGGTGGTGGTGGGGATCCAAAATGTTTTGTCTTGTCCCATTAAGCAGCAAGCGAGATTTCACTCAGGTGCATCCCGGAACTGTGCTGGCTTTTACTTTCTCACTTTTGACAAAACTTTTTCCTGAAGAGACCATGTGACCTTCTCGCCACCTTTGCTCTTGTCAGGGCCTTCGGTGAGGTGAGCTTCTTGAGTAAAGACTTCTGCATCTGGTCACGTGGCGTGCCTCCAGGTGCCTCCAGAGTCCTCCCTGATTCCCAGGGACTCCAGCTGAGAATGAGCTCAGTTCTTGGTATTCTTAACCAGTCCCTGGCAGTTCATTAGTATTTAAATTTATGCTAATTTCATCAAGGTGTGAAAAGATCTTTTTCTTGCATATACATGAAAGAACCGTATTACTATTCAACTGGCTTTCCCCTTCCCCCCCCCCTCTTTTTTTTTTTGAAAAATCCAAGAAAAGCTTGTCTTCATTTAACAAAAGACAAAGCAGAAATAAAAAAGCACAACGTAGAAAGAGTGAAAAGTGAGTTTTTAACTTCACGAGTGAGCGTGTTTCATTCTGGGGCGATACCAATGATCACTGGAGAAAGGACACTTTAATGAGAGTACGGGTGGTGACCTCAGGGGGCACCTGGAATCCCAGCGGTTTGAAGGAGCACCCTAAAATGCTTTGCTTCCTGCTACATTTGCACAGATATTTTTTTTTTTACCATGACATGATGTGCTGCGTGGTTGCTACCAACGTGTTCAGCCCTAGCACCTCAGGGTGTCCACTCAGGGTGTAGAAAACATCCTCAACATTGGCCAACACCTATATTCTCATCCCAGCATCAGGGTGAGCGTAAACTGACTGCAGCTGCTCTAACAGCCTTGTCCTCTGAGAGACAGGTAGCCCTGACACCCTGTTTCCCCTGCAGGTAGCCACTTCTTCTTCCCCTGTGCTGATGCCTTAAGGGACCTCGGTCCACAGTGCTGCTGACCCCTTCTTCCAGAGCTCAGGGAGGCCATCATTAGGCCTTGTCTTGTACCCTCCTCATGATGCAGTTCAGTAACACTGGGTTGACTCCTGCGCCTGCTGGGTGGCAGGCGGGGCCATGGCTGTATAGATCTACTGTCATTGTGTGTGCTGCCCACATTTGACAGAGGCCACATGCAGTTCAGTGGGACAGGGCTGGGGTTAAGTATTCGTGCCTCTTGGATGTTGCTCACAGGATTCCCGGGAAGGCAGGGCATGCTGATACCTCAGGACACTGATACTGATGACAGCTGGATCTTAGTGTCAGGGTCCTGGCAATCAGCCTCACCCCACCATGATAAGGCAGTCACTCCCACCCCTTCCTGTAGTTGCCTCAGGATTCTTCTCCTTGCCTGGGGAAGGGGGGAGTCTAGGACTCAATCCCAAACTTAATTGGTTTTAATCCTTTGGGTGGGAAACAGACCAGCTGTCCTCCTTAAAACAGTTTTTTTTTCCCTAGATGTAGAAGTGTTTTGCTGTGTATATGCATCATGTGTGTGCAAATGTCTGAGTATATGCATCACATGTGTGCAAATGTCTGAGTATATGCATCACATGTGTGCAAATGTGTGAGTATGTGCATCACGTGTGTGCAAATTTCTGAGTATGTGTGTGCAAATGTCTGAGTATGTGCATCAGATGAGTGCAAACATTTGTGTATATGCATCACATGTGTGCAAATGTCTGAGTATGTGCATCATGTGTGTGAAATGTCTGAGTATGTGCATCACATGTGTGCAAACATTTGAGTATGTGCATCACATGTGTGCAAATGTCTGAGTATGTGCATCATGTGTATGCAAATGTCTGAGTATGTGCATCAGATGAGTGCAAACATTTGTGTATATGCATCACATGTGTGCAAACGTTTGAGTATGTGCATCACATGTATGCAAATGTCTGAGGCCGCCAGAGGGTCGTGTCAGATGCCCTGGAACTGGAGTTATGGGTGGTTGTGAGCAACCATGTGGGTGCTCGGGATTGAAACCCGATCCTCTGAAAGAGCAACAAGTGCTCTCAACTGCCCAGTCCCTTCTTCAGCCCTACGGCTGTCAATTTTAGTGAGAAAAGCTTTTATACTGAAGACAGCTTTCAGGTTTTGTGGTGTAAAAACCAAACTTTCTTTTTTATTTTTGCTTGTCCTTCACTTACTCATTTATTTACTTATTCTTAATCTTACTTTTAAACTTTTCAGTATGTTTTAGTCCAGGCTGACCTGACCTGGAACTTGAGGTGACCTTTGGTATTAGAATTAAGTGTGCATGTATGTGTGTGTGTGTGTATTAATTACTTTAGTTAGTGTACAAAATCATGGGTATTGTCAGTAGCCTTCCAAGCATTTGTCATATACAGCTCCATAACTTCTTCATCTCTCCACTGCCATGTTCCCCACTCTCGGACCCTTCTGCTTGTCAAAACCTGCATTAAGTCAACATTCTGTCATGAGAGAAAAACATGGACTATTTGTCTTTCTTTCCCTTGTTACCGTGCTCTGCTGCCGTCCTACCTCTCCTTGAACGCCTTCCTCCCTCTCCTTGAATACCGTCCTCCCTTCTCAGGGATCCCCTCGAGCTCATATCCTAGTTGCATGTTTTAGAGTCTGTGCATGAGAGAAGACATGAAATGCTCACCTCTCTGAGTCAGGCTTATTTCTCCTAGCACGATGAACCACCACCTATCTGCAAACGTCCTGATTTCATTACTCTTTATGGCTGTATGATGAAGCACCACCTATCTGCAAACATCCTGATTTCATTCCTCTTTATGGCTGTATGATGAACCACCACCTATCTGCAAACGCTGTGATTTCACTCCTCTTTATGGCTGTATGAAACTCCGTTGTGCATGTACGCCACATTTTATTAATCTGCTCATCTGTTGATGAACTCTCAGCCTGGTACCCAGGAGCGGTGAAGTTGGGTCACCAGATAGCTCTAGTTTTAGTATCCGAGGCATCTGTTTTGTCTGCTCACTTGGTACAAAAAGAAAGAGATTGTCTCAGTTTGCTGATGGTCTCATTATTAAGAAATTGTTTCCAGCCATCTTTGGGAGCTCTAATCAGGTGTAAAAAAGAAGCCAGGAGAATAGCGTGTGCTGCATGTAAATCCCAGAGCACCCATCCTTTCCCCATCCCTGGGTCGTGTTGCACACAGTGTGGCCTTGGATTACTGAGGCTTTTAATTCAGGCAATGAGCTCAATGCCAAAGTGTTGGGTCCTTTGTCTTTAACAATAAGCATTTAGCTCATCTAAATAAATAGAAATTGCTTTAGTGAAATACAAAAACCAAGGTCTTTTCAATGCACCAACAACGACATTAATTATTTTCGACATTGTCTTATTTTTACAAATAGATTGACTTGGAATTTCACTTAAAATGTAATGTGTTCACTGACTGTTTAAACTAGGTAAATGTAAAATCATTACTAGTAGATCAAAACGTCAGCAGGCGGTGGTGAAAACCCTACCCTGACTCCATCACACACAACCTGGCACATCGTCATTTTCGTTTGTGTGTGGGTCTGAGGTGGCCTCAGAATTTCAGTCTGTGTTCCTGATTGCCAATCCATAAGTTGACTGGTTACAGTGGGCACCCCACCCGCCGTCCATCCTTTGGGCACCGGCTCCACCACCAGACAAGTTTGTCAACTTTAGCAAACAAGTACACCCATTTTCCTGCACATAAAGTGTGTCTCACATTCAAAGTCTGCAGTGGTGTGTGCGTAGGGGGTAGGGGGGAGTCTTCACCCCAGAATCCAGCCCCTCCTGCTGGTGACCAGCGGAGATCTGAATGCCTTCCCTAAATCTTTGTAATCCAATAAGCATTTGTGTTTAGCAGCTTGTTTTGAAACTTGTCTCACACCCCAGCCTGCGCCTCACAAGGTCCCTAGCAGGCAGGTGAGCGCCTGAGGGCCTGATCATTATTCAAGGCGAGAGGCCTGCTCAGCCCCAACCAGAATGTAATTTGTAATTAACTGTCATTTACTTCTGTCTGCATTGACTTGTTGTTCAAAAGACAACGTAACTGGGCTGGTCACCGTCCCCCTTTGTTGTGGATATAATGTCTCTCAGATCTGGTTGTTTTCATAATGTTTAAAAACCTGGGGCTTACTCTCTTGAAACCGGGAGAAGAAGGGGAATTCATTGAAATAAATCCAACACAAATAATCTGTTATGCCGTGACACATTGCGCATTCCACTTGATGAACGGAGCGCAGGCTCGGAGTGCAGGCTAGGAGCTATCACTCCGGCGAATGAGGGCGGCCTTCTTCGGAGCCCATCCTCTAAAGCACAGGCTTCAAAGGCCGTCCGTTCGGCGGCCATGGACTCTAATTTATGCCGGCTTTTTCAGTTTAATGATTTGCTTGTCACACTTTTCATTAGGAGAAAAATAAACAGAATGTGTGGCTAGGCCTGCGCCGGGTGCCTGTGTCCCTGAGATTGGCAAGTCATTCCAGCTTTAACTCCTTGAAAGTCAACAAAGCTTCGGGGCTATTTGAGCAGAAAAAGACAGTGAAAGTATTCAGAGATTTGAAAAGAAATCATTAGATGGTCTTGCAATTAGATCTCCTTTTAAAAAAAATCTGTTCTTGTCTCTATATTTGGAGAATTATGGTGCTCTGGAGGGGGAGACAACAGCGTCTCTCAGATGTTTCAAAGGAAAACCTCAAATTGCTCTGTTGTCTCGTTTGTGTGTGTGTGTGGGGTGTGTGTGTGTGTGTGTGTGTGTGTGTGTGTGTGTGTGCGTGGGGGTGGCAGTGGGTCTTTGTGAGCTCCTGGCATGTAGGACAATAGAAGACAGAAGGTACTCTTGCTCTTGGGATGGACACTCTTCCTTAGTCTCCATCACTCTCCCCAAAAGCCTCATGAGCCACACTGTGACTCCTCAGGACAAGGGCCACGAGCGCGCAGGATTCAGTGCCTTGGAGAATCAGAGCCATGCGGACTCCAGGGCATCCCAGTTAAATGCAGTATGTTAGGATTCAGCATTATGCCGGCCCCTGTCGGCTGGCAGGATGCACCCAGGCAGTACCCTGGTCAACCCAGGGGCCTAGTCTGTACTGCAGGTGCAAAAGGGTCCTCTAACAGACAAGCCCCGCCTACTTCCCCTCTCTTCCTTTTGGCCAGTTCTCTGAGGAGGCAGCTCTTTCTCCCTCTCTCTCTTTCTCTCCCCCTTTCCCCTTCTTTTTTCCCTCCCCCCATTCCCTTTATCTCAATAAACACACCCAGGCTCTGTCTGTAATGTGTATTTGTCTCCTGCCCACAGTCCTCACCTGCCATGGCACCCACAAGGGTCCCTCGCACA
The DNA here is from genome assembly GCF_014885135.2 of Alexandromys fortis. Classification (NCBI taxonomy): domain Eukaryota; kingdom Metazoa; phylum Chordata; class Mammalia; order Rodentia; family Cricetidae; genus Alexandromys; species Alexandromys fortis. Next base: position 233,109 of record NW_026067929.1, read on the forward strand.
CCATATTCACACCACAGTACTGACAGAAAGATGAGCTCAGCCTCGGGGAACTGGACTTTAAGCCAGCAGAGGGGGTTGGGAAACACTGGAGCCTCGCTGAGAACGGGGAGATGAGCAGCTGCTGAATTTCTTCTCTATGTTGGAACAAAAAAATCTCCTCAGTCAAGCTCTTCTCTCCAGAACACACTCTGAGTGGGTTTCAGAACCACAAGCAACAAAGGCATTAGTTCTGTGCAGCTGCAAGGGAGGCTCTCAACTCTGCAGCTTGGGGACCCCACCAACGACCCAGACATCACAGCATGGCAAGATTTCATGTGCAGCTGCTCCACAAAGCAGACCCCGGATTCGCACCTTCCTAAAGGCAACCAAGAGTAGGGGCTGTACCCTTTGGGTCAGGATAGACTGGCTCAAGTGTGTCAGAGAATTCCCAGATGTATATGTCGAATTCTACACCCTCAGTTTCTGCTGTAGATGCCCAAATCAACCACCCAATCTCCAAGTCTTCCTGCAAAAGCCAATTCCTGCTGTGAATGCCTGAGCTCATGGGTAAGTGAAGTGCCAAAGTTCACCTGTCACTGCCTAAGTCCACCTGTAGATGTCCAAGTGGCCTGTAATACCCGCGTTCATAGGTAAATGCCAAAATCCACCTATAAATGAACAGTCAACAATAAGACCCCAGATCCACGTCCACACTGGACTACAGAAATTCCTGTGAAAATCTCAAGTTATAAAGTGACCATATAGGTTTAGGTTTTCTTGATTTTGATCTCTCTCTCTCTCTCTCTCTCTCTCTCTCTCTCTCTCTCTCTCTCTCTCTCTCTCTC